>NC_084568.2:30922500-31052500 GCF_033978685.3 Nerophis lumbriciformis | reverse complement strand
ACACATTAGGGTTGTACGGTACATACGTGCGCACTTACATACACTGGTATATACGTGTGTACATACGCACGTACATACGTGGGTATATACGTGCGTGTACGCATATACAAGTGTATACGCATGTATATACAAGTGTGTACGCATGTATTTACAAGTGTATACGCATGTATACACAAGTGTATACGCATGTATACACATGTATATACACATGTATATACAAGTGTATATACACGTGCATATGTAATATGTATACACATATATTACATCCGTATAAATGTGTATACATATAAACGTGTATATGTATATACATAAATACGTATATACGTATACACATTAGGGTTGTACGGTAAATACGTGCGCACTTACATACGTACGCACTTACATACACTGGTATATACGTGTGTACATACGCACGTACATACGTGGGTATATACGTGCGTATATACGCATGTATATCCAAGTGTATACGCATGTATTTACAAGTGTATACGCATGTATACACAAGTGTATACGCATGTATACACAAGTGTATACGCATGTATACACAAGCGTATACGCATGTATACACATTTATTTACACATGTATATACAAGTGTATATACACGTGCATATGTAATATGTATACACATATATTACATCCGTATAAATGTGTATACATATAAAAGTGTATATGTATATACATAAATACGTATATACGTATATGCGTATACACATTAGGGTTGTACGGTACATACGTGCACACTTACATACACTGGTATATACGTGTGTACATACGCACGTACATACGTGGGTATATACGTGCGTATATACGCATGTATATCCAAGTGTATACGCATGTATTTACAAGTGTATACGCATGTATACACAAGTGTATACGCATGTATACACAAGTGTATACGCATGTATACACAAGCGTATACGCATGTATACACATTTATTTACACATGTATATACAAGTGTATATACACGTGCATATGTAATATGTATACACATATATTACATCCGTATAAATGTGTATACATATAAAAGTGTATATGTATATACATAAATACGTATATACGTATATGCGTATACACATTAGGGTTGTACGGTACATACGTGCACACTTACATACACTGGTATATACGTGTGTACATACGCACGTACATACGTGGGTATATACGTGCGTATGTACCCACGTATATACACATGTATATACAAGTGTATACGCATGTATATATACAAGTGTATACGCATTTATTTACAAGTGTATACGCATGTATACACAAGTGTATATACACGTGCATATGTAATATGTATACACATATATTACATCCGTATAAATGTGGATACATATAAACGTGTATATGTATATACATAAATACGTATATACGTATATGCATATACACATTAGGGTTGTACGGTATACCGGTCCTGGTATAGTATCGCGGTACTAATGAATCAAAACCGGTACTATACTCTGTTTGAAAAGTACCGGTCCCTGGGCATGACGGCACATCGTCACGTCATGACATTGCTGGTTTTACGAGCAGAGGAGCATGTTCGGCAGCGCACAATACCGGAGTACTTACAAGCAGACACAGTATCATTATCACTGCAGGACGAGGAATAGCTAAACATGCTTCACTACACACCGTAGGAGGATACAATAGCAAGCTCGCACCCTGAATGTAAACAAACGCCATGGGTAGTGTAATGATACCAAGTACAATAGCGTATCTAGTCGATACTACTCTGATAACATTGATATTTTTTATCTTCACAAAATCGGTTTTCCTTTTTTTTTTTTAAGTATATTATGTTTATAAAATCATGAGATATGTCCCTGGACACATGAGGACATTAAATATGACCAATGTATGATCCTGTAACTACTTGGTATCGGATCGATACCTAAATTTGTAGTATCATCCAAAACTAATGTAAAGTATCAAACAACAGAAGAATAAGTGATTATTACATTTTAACATAAGTGTAGATAGAACATATTGAAAGAGAAAGTAAGCAGATATTAACAGTAAATTAACAAGTGGATTAATAATCCATTTGTACAGTTTGTCCCTCATAATTTTCAAAAAAGAATGATAAATGACAATATGTAACTACATATGTCAGCAGACTAATTAGGAGTCTTTGTTTTCTGACTTACTACTAAAAGACAAGTTTTCTAGTATGTTCACTATTTTATTTAAGGACACAATTGTTCTTCGGTTGCAATAATAAACAGAGGTGGGTAGAGTAGCCAGAAATTGTACTCAAGTAAGAGTACTGTTACTTTAGAGATTTATTACTCAAGTAAAAGTAAGGAGTAGTCACCCAAATATTTACTTGAGTAAAAGTAAAAAGTATGTTGTGAAAAAACTACTCAAGTACTGAGTAACTGATGAGTAACATACACACTCATATCATATATATATATATATATATATATATATATATATATATATATATATATATATATATATATATATATATATACATATACATTTATATGTATTTATTTTGCTGTTTTTGTTTACATGTTAAAGGTATTTTAATGAATATACATGCATGTTTAACATATAGATTCCTTTCTTTCATGAAGACTAGAATATAAGTTGGTGTATTACCTGATTCTGATGACTTGCGTTGATTGTAATCAGACAGTAGTGATGATAACGTCCACGTTTTCAAATGGAGGAGAAGAAAAGTTCCTCCTTTCTGTCTAATACCACATGAAAGTGGTGGGTTTTTGGCATCTTATTTGTCCAGCTTCCATATTCGTTTTTATACACTTTACAAGAAATATATTAGCGTCAAACTCCGTAACTTGCTAGCTTGTTTGCGCTGGCTTTCGGAGACTCTTATTTTGAAAGCGCAGGCGCGATGGAGCGGCACTTTTATTGTGAAGACAGGAACGTCCTCATGTGCGATCAGTCTTTAGGCTTTTGACAGGATGCACGGTTGAAATAAATAAGTATATTTTTTCCTTCACACTTTTGATTGATTGATTGGAACTTTTATTATTAGATTGCACAGTACAGTACACATTCCGTACAATTGACCACTAAATGGTAACACCCCAATAAGTTTTTCAACTTGTTTAAGTCAGGTCATGTGACCACCTGGCTCTGTTTGATTGGTCCAACGTCACCAGTGACTGCATCTGATTGGTGGAACGAAGTGAAACGTCACCAGTAAGGCAGGCACTTTGAAGGTCTGTCTGACAGACCAAAACAAACAAAGCGTGCATTAACAGATCGATAAAAATTAGTAGCAAGTAGCGAGCTGAATGTAGATAAAAGTAGCGGAGTAAAAGTAGCGTTCCTTCTCTATAAATATACTTAAGTAAAAGTAAAAGTATGTTGCATTAAAACTACTCTTAGAAGAACAATTTATCCCAAAAGTTACTCAAGTAGATGTAACGGAGTAAATGTAGCGCGTTACTACCCACCTCTGATAATAAACATATGTTTAATGTACCCTAAGATTTTTTTGGTTAAAATAAAGCCAATAATGACATTTTTTGTGGTCTCCCTTATTTAGAAAAGTACCGAAAAGTATCGAAATACATTTTGGTAACGGTACTAAAAAATGTGTATATACGTATACACGTACATACACACATACATATACACATGTATATATGCATACATATACGCACGCACGCACGCGTACACACACGGATACATAAATATATATATTTTTATAAATTTTTCCTTAGTTGTTTGATATCGTAGCCTTGAATCGATATTGAGCTGAAACGATATCAGCAGGAATCCATTCATACTTTTTGTATTTTGTAGTGTGGAATGTTAGAAAATTATATATATATATATATATATATATATATATATATATATATATATATATATATATATATATATATATATATATATATATACATATACATATATATATATATATATATGCGTGTGTATATATATATATATATATATGCGTGTGTATATATATATATATGCGTGTGTGTATATATATATATATATATACACACATATATATATATACACACACACAGTTGTGTGCATGTAGCGTGCTTAGTCTGGAGGCTAAATACACACGGTGTTTTGTGTAACTGTTGTTTAGTAAGGAAGTGTTGATATTCTTTGCTTAGTTTGATAAATGTTGGAGCAGTTTGCTTCATCAGGAGGGTGAAGTCGCTCAACTTCAAGTGTTGGATTTAACTGTGTTGGATCATTGGCTGCTGGTGAGGGCATAGAAAAAGGGGCATTTTTCTACCAGTAGACAGCGTTTAAGATTGAGTGTTTCACTGCTAAATTAATAATATATTTATATTGAATATGGATTTTAAATATGTATCTAAATAGGTGGTTAATTGGTTAGGTATTTATGTATTTGCATATTGGGTTTTCTGCTGCATTTATCTATTGTGTTTCTGGGTTTAAATGTATTTTATATGTATCTTGGTGCATTTATGTTGAGACAATTTATTTAAAATCTGTTTTAACTTAAAGGGAAAAGATGTGTCCATTACCTTGCACTTGTTTAATGGTTAAGAGTTTGATAGCCTAATTAATAATTGTAAATTATGGGATTGATAATTGATTGATCAGCATGTTAATCTTGTGGTGTTTTGTCCTTAAAGGTTTTTCACCTACTAAAGAAGCTAAAGGCTACTAAAGGCTACTAAAGACAGCTAATGACAGCTAAAGAAACTAAAGTCTACTAAAGTCTACTAACACTGCTAAAGACTGCTAAAAAGACTAAAGGAGAAAAAATAAGCTGTTTCTTCGTTGGAAAAACTGTTGCAAACTAAAGGAAAATAAAAGGAAAAAGTAACTACGGTCTGGTCTTTTGAGTGAAATCCAGAAGCCACATTCAGCATTGGTACATCCCTTCAAGTGTGGGATAAGCACAGCGAAAAAAGCAAAACACTTGACAGTTGTTGTATGCACACTGTGTCGAGCGGAAATGGCCTATCATATGGGGCGGTATAGCTCGGTTGGTAGAGCAGCCGTGCCAGGAACTTGAGGGTTCCAGGTTCGATCCCCGCTTCCGCCATCCTAGTCACTGCCGTTGTGTCCTTGGGCAAGACACTTTACCCACCTGCTCCCAGTGCCACCCACACTGGTTTAAATGTAACTTAGATATTGGGTTTCACTATGTAAAGCGCTTTGAGTCACTTGAGAAAAAGCGCTATATAAATGTAATTCACTTCACTTCACTTCACTTATCATAGCAGCACAACGGCTATGAACGAACATTTGAAAAGAAAACACCCGACAGCGTTCTTGCCATCACCATCAACTAGTCAATGGTCTGCGTGAGTATACGTTGTCATCACTACACAAAAACATGAATGTGTCATTTGTATCTGCGTTGTAAATTCATAAACTAAAACACCGTTTCGGGTGCCTGTTCAGTGTTTACAAAGACGCTAACGCTAACGTTAATTAGTTGTGCAAATACCTTTTACAACATTAACAGTTACATATACTATGTACAAACGAACAATTAACTTTCACTTTAATCATACTATCATTGTTGTGTTATTAAGCAAAATAAGCAATACTTTTACTTTTGTTGAAATGTTTACACTTACACTGTTACAGAATATTTCGTTTTGCACTTTTTTGTATTGGATGTTTATCTTTATTTTTGCACATTTTAAAGCAAAATAAGCAATACTTTTACTTTTGAAATGCTTATACTATTGCAGAATATTAAGATTTGCACTGGATGTTTACTTTTATATTTGTACATTAAAAAGCAAATAAGCTACTTTTAATTTTGTTAAATGTTAAAAGTTTTAAATGTTTACATTGTTACAGAATATTTTGTCATGTTGTAAATGTTGACTGAGTGGCCATACTTTTTTTTTTTGTAAATATATGTCATGCCTTTTGAAAAAACTGGCCTACATTTATTTTTTCATCTTCATTTTAAATAAAAAAATAATCGATAAAAGGAAAAATAATCTATAGATTAATCGAAAAAATAATCTATAGATTAACCGATTAATCCAAAAAAATAATCTATAGATTAATCGATAGACAAATAATCGTTAGCTGCAGCCTTAACACACACACACACACATATAGTAGTAACTTAGATAAAAGGTCGGTATGACAAATTCTAACATATTCAATAATAACTGTCCGCAATTAACTTATGCTGTCTTTAACTCATTAGGGTTAAATTCATGACGCAGTAAAATTGAATGACACGGACACGTTACTGGATACACTTCTGCCTTGGACACTTTGTATATGCAAGTAATATTAATTTGTTTAAATTGACTAATGGGCTGTTTTAGACCACAATATTGTTAAATTAATATTACGTATGTTTAGCTTGTGCACTGTTGTGTGCTTAGCTGTTGTGTAGCTGCTCACCATCCACATTTCCCTTTTTTTCAAATGACAAAAAAATGTAATAATCAAACCTTGTGTGCTTATTGAAGGACATTTAGGTGTTAATGCTTGCAGGAGCGCTTATTTCGGAGAGTTTAAATGCAAGCCAATATAATCAGGCACTTGATATCAGACCAATACCTGATATCAATATCGGTAAGGGAAAATACCCTCTTATATTCAGGTCAGCATGACATTATTTTGACACTTTTAGAATGGGGAAAATGGGACTTTAAAAGGCTCGTAGACTAAACTAAACAATTTATTTATATTCCAAAATTTTAAAAACCCAAACAAATCGCCCTGGAATAAAATGATCCTGAGTTCCATACTTGTGTTTATGCCATCTAATAAACAGTTAACTTAGCCTCTCATCTTGAAGTAATCAGACCATTTGCTCCTGATAGGAATAGTGGACCATTAAATATGCAGACCATTACCACACTGCTTCTGATGCACAGAAAAAAAAAAAAGACTAAAATGAAAAAAAAAAAACCATCAAGAGAAGCCAAAGCAAAAAGGAAACAGCAGAAGTCCAAAGACCACCAGCACAACGTAGACAAAGACAGGAAGTGACAATCGCCAAAATAAAGGATATGCCAGGAAATATCTCAGTGAGCAACTCGGTAATTATGACAAATGATAGAAAATAGCAGGTATCGTGTTGCCGGTATTTGCAGATTTGGGATAAAATAGCCTTCACCCTGCAGATTTTGGATACTTTGCTGGCACGCCTTGGCACATCGTGGCAATAACCGCCAATACAGCAGACGCAGGTACAAAGTGCCCAAGCGTCCCTAAGAAACGGTCGCTCTTCCAGATTAGGACCTAGCTGTCCCACATCATCACTCCTGGTCTGTTTCCCCATTCCAAAGCCCGCTCTCATCCCTTTCTTCAAGCGCACACAGACGCTCGCCGTCCACTCAGTGGAAAGTTTCCCCACCGCAGAAATGAAAAAAAGGAAAAGCGTCTTTGGATCAAAAAGGTGCCACAAGCTTCATTGTTGTGTCTAGACGCTCGGACCGCAGTCTTCATTGTGAGAAACGTCACATGTCTTGCTTCTGTGGGCCGTTCCCTGGTCCCCGGCGTTGACGTGTGGTGGACCCCGAGTCGTCCTGTGACACTCCTGCTAATGTCGTTACCACGGCCGGCCAACTGGACCGTCTCATTGCAGACAGCAGGAGAAAAACTTTGAAAGCGCGCCAAAGTTTTCAGTACGTATGCCCTTCGCTGCATGGTCTCTGATATCTTACGAGAACTCAATTTGTACAAAAGGTTGGTACTACACAGCAAAAAGTCAGTGTTCAAAAACAAGAAAAAATTAAAGCTGCAAGCAGCGATGGACGGGACCCGCTTTGAGGGCTCATAAAATCCAAACCGGAGCAGTAATTAAAACTCTTTCATCAACTTTTAATCAGAATATCGGACTACCGATATTATCGGCCGATAAATGCTTTAAAATGTAATATCGGAAATTATCGGTATCGGTTTCTAAAAGTAAAATGTATGACTTTTTAAAACGCCGCTGTGTCCACGGACGTAGGAAGAAATACCGAGCGCCAAAAAACCTTGAAGGCACTGCCTTTGCGTGCCGGCCCAATCACATAATATCTACGGCTTTTGACACGCTCACAAGTGAATGACATCCATACTTGGTCAACAGCCAGACAGGTCACACTGAGGGTGGCCGTATAAACAACTTTAACACTGTTACAAATATGCGCCCCACTGTGAACCCACACCAAACAAGAATGACAAACATCTCGGGAGAACATCCGCACCGTAACAAAACAAACACAACAGAACAAATACCCAGAACCCCTTGCAGCACTAACTCTTCCGGGACGCCCCCCCCGCCCCCCAACCTCAACCTACTATGGACTGGACTCTCACAATATTATGTCAGACCCACTCGACATCCATTGCATTCGGGGGGGGTTACCCACATATGCGGTCCTCTCCAAGGTTTCTCATAGTCATTCACATCGACGTCCCACTGGGGTGAGTTTTTCCTTGCCCTTATGTGGGCTTTGTACCGAGGATGCCGTTGTGGCTTGTGCAGCCCTTTGAGACACTTGTGATTTAGGGCTACATGAATAAACATTGATTGATTGATTGATTGAATGCTCTCTCAGGGAGAGCATGTCCCAAATTCCAAGCTGCTGTTTTGAGGCATGTTAAAAAAAATTATGCACTTTGTGACTTCAATAATAAATATGGCAGTGCCATGTTGGCATTTTTTCCCATAACTTGAGTTGATTTATTTTGGAAAACCTTGTTACATTGTTTAATGCATCCAGCGGGGGCATCACAACAAAATTAGGCATAATATTGTGTTAATTCCACGACTGTATATATCGGTATCGGTTGATATCGGTATCGGTAATTAAGAGTTGGACAATATCGGAATATCGGCAAAAAAGCCATTATCGGACATCTCTAGTTTTAAATATATAAAAAAGTCATAATATGACCCCTTTAATGCGCCTTATAATCCGGTGCACCTTTTCTATGAAAAAAGACCTGAATAGACCTGCTCATTGGTAGTGCGCCTTTTAATCCGGTGCGCCCTATGGTGCGAAAAACACGGTAATTCAATTACTTTTTGGGGAAAGTGACTCGTTGCCGTGCTTCTCCCAACACTGCATGTGCGTGCGTGTTGCAAAACAAAGCTTTGGCCAGGGGTCTGCTGTTTCCAGACGGGGGTTCAAAATGGAAACATATTGAAACTTAGGGTACGAATCCACTCCCCTTAAAAGCGCTCTTACATAAGAAAGTTACACAACCT
Organism: Nerophis lumbriciformis; assembly: GCF_033978685.3. NCBI lineage: Eukaryota > Metazoa > Chordata > Actinopteri > Syngnathiformes > Syngnathidae > Nerophis > Nerophis lumbriciformis. The sequence continues at coordinate 31,043,338 of NC_084568.2, read as the reverse complement.
TACCGGCGAAGGGCAACTCAATGCCCCTCGGTCACGACAGAAGGTGCAACATTATCCTAAACAGGCCTGCAAAAAGAGACTGGACATACTTTAGCGCTCTCGTACCCAGAAAATGAACTGCTGCTTCATACTGTGCAGGAATAATCACGTGTGGACTGACAGTTTGGCTCAGAGAGACACGGCCACACTTTGAAATTGACGTCTTATTCTTGTCTCCATGCAGTATGGATGTGGTTTGGAATAAAGTCAAAGTCAAAGAGTGCTCTGGGAGGAGCTTGTTCCCATGGTAACAAAAAACTAAGTCACAGGTGAAACTCAAAACATGTGAATATCATGCAAGAGTTCACAGCATACAAAGTGAAATATGGCTGGTTTACAGCAGGGGTACCCAAAGTGTGGCCCGGGGGCCAATATTTGCCCGCAACACATTCTGAAGACAAAATAAAGACATCGCAGATTGAACAAAAAAAAAACTAGGAAATGCAATTTCGGGATAATTTGCATGTTGATGCTGAAATGCGGGAGCTGCTGAAAAGCGCAAGCCGGATTTATATTATAACAGGCTGACATTTAGAAGGTGTCAAGCACCAAATTATATGACTATGGAGCGTATGTGCAAAAATAGCTGAAAAAATGTTAGCATGCTCACAATTAGCATGTGTCAAGTACCAAGTTATAGGACTATAGAGCGTAGGCATGCAAACTTAGCTTAAAAAAAATAAAAATAAAAATTGCATGCTAACAGTTAGCATGTGTCAAGTACCAAGCTATATGACTATGGAGCGTTTTCATTCAAAATTAGCTTAAAAAGATATTAGCATGCTCAAAATGAGCATGTGTCAAGTACCAAGTTAAATGACTATGGAGCGTATATGCAAAAATAGCTGAAAAAATGTTAGCATGCTAACAGTTACCTTGTGTCAAGTACCAAGCTATATGAATGTGGAGCATATGCATTCAAAATTAGCTTAAAAAGAAGTTAGCATGCTCACAATTAGCATGTGTCAAGTACCAAGTAATAGGACTATGGAGCGTATGCATGCAAAATTAGCTTAAAAAAAAGTTAGCATGCTCACAATTAGCATGTGTCAAGTACCAAGTTAAATGACTATGGAGCGTATATGCAAAAATAGCTGGAAAAAAATGTTAGCATGCTAACAGTTACCATGTGTCAAGTACCAAGCTATATGAATGTGGAGCATATGCATGCAAAATTAGCTTAAAAAGAAGTTAGCATGCTCACAATTAGCATGTGTCAAGTACCAAGTAATAGGACTATGGAGTGTATGCATGCAAAATTAGCTAAAAAAGTTAGCATGCTCACAATTAGCCTACTCAGTGGCCTAGTGGTTAGAGTGTCCGCCCTGAGATCGGTAGGTTGTGAGTTCAAACCCCGGCCGAGTCATACCAAAGACTATAAAAATGGGACCCATTACCTCCCTGCTTGGCACTCAGCATCAAGGGTTGGAATTGGGGGTTAAATCACCAAAATGATTCCCGGGCGCGGCCACCGCTGCTGCCCACTGCTCCCCTCACCTCCCAGGGGGTGATCAAGGGTGATGGGTCAAATGCAGAGAATAATCTCGCCACACCTAGTGTGTGTGTGACAATCATTGGTACTTTAACTTTAACTTTAACTTTAATTAGCATGTGTCAAGTACCAACTTACATGACTATGGAGCGTATGCATGCAAAATTAGCTTTGAAAAATAAGTTAGCATGCTCACAATTAGCATGTCTCAAGTACCAAATTATATGACTATGGAGTGTATATGCAAAAATAGCTGAATTTTTTTTAGCATGCTAACAGTTACCATGTGTCAGGTACCAAGCTATATGAATGTGGAGCATATGCATGCAAAATTAGCTTAAAAAGAAGTTAGCATGCTCAAAATTAGCATGTGTCAAGTACCAAGTAATTGGACTATGGAGCGTATGCATGCAAAATTAGCTAGAAAAATAAAATTAAAATAAAGATAGCATGCAAACATAGCTAAAAAAAAAAGAGAAAAAAGTTAGCATGCTAACAGTTAGCATGGGTCAAATATCAAGTCGTATGACTATGGAGCATATGCATGCAAAATTAGTTTTGAAAAAAGTTAGCATGCTCACAATTAGCATGTGTCAAGTATCAAGTTATATGACTATGGAGCGTATGCATGCAAAATTAGCTTTGAAAAAAGTTAGCATGCTCACAATTAGCATGTCTCAAGTACCAAATTATATGACTATGGAGCGTATATGCAAAAATAGCTGAAAAAATGTCAACATGGTAACAGTTACCATGTGTCAAATACCAAGCTATATGAATGTGGACCATATGCATTCAAAATTAGCTTAAAAATAAGTTAGCATGCTCACAATTAGCATGTGTTAAGTACAAGTTATAGGACTATGGGGTGTATGCATGTAAAATTAGCTAAAAAAATAAAATTAAAATTAAAAGATAGCATGCAAACATAGCTAAAAAAAAAAGAGAAAAAAAAAGTTAGCATGCTAACAGTTAGCATGGGTCGAATACCAAGTCGTATGACTATGGAGCATATGCATGCAAAATTAGTTTTGAAAAAAGTTAGCATGCTCACAATTAGCATGTGTCAAGTATCAAGTTATAGGGCTATGGAGCGTATGCATGCAGAATTAGCTAAAAAAATAAAATTAAAATAAAAAGATAGCATGCAAACATAGCTAAAAAAAAGAGAAAAAAAGTTAGCACGCTAACAGTTAGCATGGGTCAAATACCAAGTCGTATGACTATGGAGCGTATGCATGCAAAATTAGCTTTGAAAGAAGTTAGCATGCTCATTGTGAGCATGTGTCAAGTACCAAGTTATATGACTATGGAGCGTATACGCAGAAAATAGCTGCAAAAAATGTTAGCATGCTAACAGTTACCATGTGTCAAGTACCAAGCTATATGAATGTGGAACATATGCATTCAAAATTAGCTTAAAAAGAAGTTTGCATGCTCACAATTAGCATGTGTCAAGTACCAAGCTATATGACTATGGAGTGTATGCATGTAAACATAGATAAAAAAGTTAACATGCTAACAGTTAGCATGTGTCAAGTACCAAGTTATACGACTATGGAGCTTATGCATGCAAAATTAGCTTTAAAAAAAAGTTAACATGCTAACAATTAACATGTGTCAAGTTCCAAGTTATTAGACTATGGAGCGTACGTGCAAAAATAGCTGAAAAAAAGTTAGCATGTTAACAGTTATTACTTGAGACATGCCAACTGTTAGCATGCTAATATTAGCATGCTAACTTTTTGAGCCAATTTTGTAGCCGAAGGCCTCCGAGTCATATATTTTGGTATTTGACACGTTTACTGTTAGCATGCAAACACTTTTTTTAGCCAATTGCCTCAGTCTTATAACTTGGTACTTGACACATGCTAACTGTTAACATGCAATTTTTTATTTTTTTTAGCTAGTTTTGCATGCATATGTTCACTAGTCTTATAACTTGGTACTTGACACAGGCTAATTGTCAACATGCTAACTTTTTTTCAGCAATTTTTGCACGTACGCTCCGCAGTCTTATAACTTGGTACTTGACACATGCTAATTGCTAGCATGCTGACTTTTTTTGTAGCAAATTTTGCATGCAAATGCTCATAACGTGTTACTTGACAAAGGCTATTTGTTAGCATGCTAACTTTTTTTCAGTTTAAAGTTTTTTTAGTCATATAACTTGGTACTTGACACATGTTTCCTGTTAGCATGCCAATGTTAGCTAATGCTAGCATGCTAACTTTTTGAGTTATAAGACTGAGGCATTTAGCTACAAAATTGGCTAAAAAAAAGGTTGGCATTCTAACAGTAAACGTGTCAAATACCAAAATATATGACTCGGAGGCCTTCGGCTACAAAATTGGCTCAAAAAGTTAGCATGCCAACATTAGCATGCTAACAGGAAACGTGTCAAGTACCAAGTTGTATGACTGAGGTGTTGGAATACAAAATTGGCAAAATTGTAATCATGCTAATGTTAGTAATGAGCCAATCAGTGGTCACGATACTGATGGTTCAGCATATATCCATTGACCCGCATTGTATTCCTTCTAAGATCTTTCATGTAGAAAAGGTATCAAGTTGGCCCCCGTAGCCTTCAATTATTAATAAAGCGGCCCTCGCTGGAAAAAGTTTGGACTTCCGGTTTTTCAAAACCCAAAATTTTCTGAAACTTTCAATGTTGAGGTTTGCATAAACTGTAAACAATAATCCTCAAAATGATATCAAAGATTTCTTGAAATATCTCGAGTTGCACGTTCAGAGCCTACGTCATATTAGTTTCACCTTGTACATCTAACTGCTTAGAATAAAAAAACATTTGCACAGTATTCTATTTTTTTTAAGTTTCCCCTGCATGTCCTTTACCTATAAGCAGTGTTGGGTTAGTTACTGAAAAACAGTAACTAGTTACAGTTACTAGTTACTTTATTTCAAAAGTAACTCAGTTACTAACTCAGTTACTTACACCAAAAGGTAATGCGTTACTGTGAAAAGTAACTAGTTACTTCTTCTACTTTTTTTTTTTAAAGCTCCCATTAATGCCCTTTTAGCCTTCATTTTAGTACTGTTATTGCACTGGAGAATAATACAATGTGTTGATCAACTTGACATACATTTGCATCACTGAACTCTGCTAAGCAATGTGCTCTACATACAACACACAAAGACAAAGATATGTTTCAAAGGGCCAATTTATTTCAGGCCAGAACAAATTGACAAAACTATTTTAAATAGCTGCAACATAACATACATAAGTAACAAACAGCATAATAACACTAACACTAACACTAACCACGTTAAACCCAGATTCCGAACTAATAAAGGTCTTAACTCATTCTCTTTCTATGCCACTTCAATATGGAATGCACTCCCAACAGGTGTAAAAGAAAGGGCATCTCTATCCTCCTTCAAAACCGCACTAAAAGAACACCTCCAGGCAACTACAACCCTAAACTAACACCCTCCCTTCCACATAATACCTCTTCGGATTGTAAATAATCAAACGTAGACACTTTTTCTTATACTTTCTGTTATCTCTCTCTGTGTCCACTACTTGCTGTACATATCCTACCAAGTCAGTCCTACACTGTTTCAATGTCCATTTCTCTGATGATGCAATTGTTGATGACTGAAGTGTTGATACCAACCAAACCTAACCCCCCCCCCCTCCATATCCCACACCCCGGATTGTAAATAATGTAAATAATTCAATGTATATACCCTGATGATTATCTTGTGTGATGACTGTATTATGATGTTAGTATATATTTGATAGTATATATCTGTATCTGGACCCCGACTTAAACAAGTTAAAAAACTTATTTGGGTGTTACCATTTAGTGGTCAATTGTACGGAATATGTACTGTACTGTGCAATCTACTAATAAAAGTTTCAATCAATCAATCAATCAATCAACAACATAGCTGTAAAGCTGGCTTCACCTAAGGAAGGCACACGTGACATACACAGAGCCTAACCAGGCAGATTTGAATTGTTGTTTTGGGCAGTAGACGGGATCTTTGATCCAAGACACAACTTACATTTAACTAAAATGTTCTTTTCTTTGTGCTCGACAAAAGAAAAGAAGTGAGAATATCTCATACTTGCCAACCCTCCCGAATTTCACTGCCTCTCCCTGGGACAACCATTCTCCAAATTTCTGCCGATTTCCAGCCGGACTTAAGGCACGCCCCCTCCAGGTCTGTGCGGATCTGAGTGGGGACAGCCTGTCGTCACGTCCGCTTGGCCAACCAAAAAGTAACCACAGAACACTATACCGTATAGGCGTATAGTGTTCTGTGGTTACTTTTTTGTTGGCCAACGGTTGTATTGCGCACCCCCTCCCCTCCCCTTCCCACACTCAGACACACAGTCACACGCACACACAGAGAGCGCAGAGGAAGAATCAGAAGCACGTCTCTGCTTCGCTGGAATAAAACACACTAAGATCCTCAGTTTCTAGCCGATACTACATAAAAAAATAACGTAAAATAACGCAGTAACGCATCATGTAGTAACGGTAACTGAGTTATTGAATATAAAAAAATAACGCGTTAGATTACTAGTTACCGCCGAAACTAACGGCGTTACAGTAACGCGTTACTTTGTAACGCGTTAGTCCCAACACTGCCTATAAGCTCTAGCTTTTCTTATGGGATTCACGGTCACTCGCTGTATCTAAAATATGTATTTGACACATCAACACATCACCATGAATTGATTAACGTGGACCCCGACTTAAACAAGTTGAAAAACTTATTGGGGTGTTACCATTTAGTGGTCAATTGTACGGAATATGTACTGTACTATCTACTAATACAAGTTTCAATCAATCAATCAAAAAAAAAAAAACTTTAAAAGAAATGAGGATTTAAATCAATCTACATTATAAGGCCGCATTCCTTGAGAGGAAGGGGGGGTTAATCATCAATCTGCTGAAAATCATGGAAAGCGCCAGTCAACACACGCTGGAATTGCCACGAAACACATTTGAAGACATTCAACACTCTACTGCCATAGCACACGCCCCAAATCGGTCACGTTTCAGGCGTCAGATAAACTGCACCGATAACGGGCCGAATGAATGCCCTTCCCTACAGTAGCACACACCATTATAGCATTACGGTTTGGACTTGGGAGTAGAATTTTGTACATTTTCCTGTCAGGCTTGTATTTTCTGTTGCATTTCCTGTTTTTGAAGGGTTGGCAGCCATTTTGCTTGTGCGGAATTAGTCGCTATGTAAGCCAGTCGCTGGATGGTTGCACATGTTTCCTCTTATGCTACATGTGTTTTGAAGCATGTTGTCCTTGCTGTTCTGGAGTGTTCTGACACCCACTCTTGCTCAATGCTTCCTGGTGTGTCCTCGTCAGTGTTTTTGTTCTTCTCACACCCATACTTGCCAACACTCCCGAATTTCAGTGTCTCTCCCAAAAATCTCCCGGTACAACCAGTCTCCCAAATTTCTCCCGATTTCCAGCCGGACTTAAGGCACGATCCCTCCAGGTCCGTGTGGACTTGAGTGAGGACAGCCTGTCGTCAAATCCACTTTTCGTCCATATAAACAGCGTGCCGGCCCAGTCACGTTATAACATCTACAGTGTTTGGAGAGTGCACGACTGCACACACAACAAGAAGGAGACAAAGCAGAAGAACAAAGAAGAGACAATCATGGCGACAACGAGTAAGAAGAAGAAGTACGCTTGCAAGTCATCAGAGAGGGTGATGAGCATGGTTAGAAAGATAGTTACAGAGAATAGAACAAGGATGGACAATTTAACCCTAAACTCACTCCTTTCCTGCAAATTAAATTTCACAGATGCTGCCCATACCTATGCTCCTTCAAAGGTTGTGCTACTGGCTGCAAAGCATTGCACTTTCAAATACAACAATGAGTAGAGGAGTGTTATGTGTGTGTGTATATGTGTAAATAAATGAACACTGAAATTCAAGTATTGATTTTATTTATATACATATATAAAAAAAAATATATATATATATATATATATATATAAAAGAAATACTTGAATTTCCGTGTTCATTTATTTACACATATACATTATACATATACATTTATACATATATACACACACACACACACACACACACACATACATACATACATACATACATACATATATATATATATATATATATATATATATATATATATATATATATATATTTATCATATATATATAAAATGAAATATATATATATATAAAAGAAATACTTGACTTTCAGTGAATTCTAGCTATATATATATATATATATATATATATATATATATATATATATTTATTTTATTATATATATAATATACATATATGATATATATATATATATATATATATATATATATATATATATATATAGCTAGAATTCACTGAAAGTCAAGTATTTATTTCATTTATTTATAATATATATATATTTGATTGATTGAATTATTTATTTCAAACCTGCACAGTACAACACACACTTTTTTTTTTTTAAACATTTTGGCAGGGACATTTATGCAAGGCTTGAAAAGGGGTTGGATGAAGCAAATGCTTATAATATCCCAACCCCTCTCACTCATTCCACATTTAACATAAACAATATAATACAAGAACAATACTATACAAACAAAAACAAGAAAAGCTCCTGTACACTAACAATACAATAGTACCACTGTTACTATAAAACAAGACAAGACGAGACAAAACACACACACACACACACACACACACACACACACACACACACACACACACACACCCACACACACACACACACACAGGCCCAAACACTCTCTGACCATACACCTCTCTCCCATCGCTCTGTGCTTAGGGCATCACTCTCTTTCCTCCTCGTACTTCTTCAGTACTTCTTTTTTAAACAGTCTTTTAAATGTAATTATGTTAGAACAGGTTTTTAACTCGTCCCTTAAGTTGTTCCACAGACTGACTCCACGCACTGAAATGCACATTGATTTTAAAGTTGTTCTAAATTTAGGCAAATATAATTTGTTGTTTCCTCTTAGACTGTAACCATGATGAGCATCTCTATCCTGGAATAGGTTTTGTATATTGGATGGTAGAGAGTTTTGGGATGCCCTAAACATAATTTGAGCAGTTTTAAAATTGATCACATCGTGCAGTTTAAGTTGCTTTAACTCCATGAATAGTGGATTTGAATGATGTAAGTAGTGAACATTGGACACAATCCTAATGGCCTTTTTCTGCAGAGTGACTAAAGGCTGTAGATGGGATTTATAACAATTTCCCCAGACTTCAACACAATAGTTTAGATATGACATAATAAATGAATGATACAATAAAAGCAGAGCATTGGTGTTCAATAAATGACATGATCTCCTCATCATTCCAACACATTTAGCAACTTTTGTCCTCAGGTAATTTATATGAGGCTTCCATGATATATTTTCATCTATTACCACTCCTAAGAATGAATTTTGTTGAACATATTCTATTGGTGTATCATCGATAACAATCCTGATGGGTATTTCACTTTTGCGATTGCTAAAGAGCATGATTTTGGTCTTCTTTAAATTGAGAGACAATTTGTTGGTATTAAACCAAGTTTTTAACTTGATCATCTCCTCAGTTACAGAGGCCAGAAGTTGCTTAACGGCGTCACCTGCACATGTAATGGTTGTGTCGTCAGCAAAGAGGATGAACTTCAGCAGTGTTGATACTTTACATATTTCATTGATATACATTATAAATAGTGTGGGTCCCAGTATCGACCCCTGGGGGACTCCACAGGTTATGTTCATGAGTGTAGATTGATGTTGGTCGATCTGAACAATCTGCTGTCTCTCATTCAAGTAGCTCTTCAGCCATTTCCCTGCCACTCCCCTTATGCCATAGTTTTCCAGTTTGTTTACCAAAATCTGGTGATCAATGGTATCGAAAGCCTTTTGCAGGTCAATAAATATATATATATATATATATATATATATATATATATATATATATATATATATATATATATATATATGAATACTTGAATTTCAGTGAATTCTAGCTATAAATATACTCCTCCCCCTAAACCCCGCCCCCGGCCCCACCCACCTCAACCCCCCCAATTTTCCTGAATTCGGGAGATTGTGCACATTCCTTTAGGCAGGTTGCCAAAGCCCAATGCTAATCCACTAAGGCAGAAGTGTCAAAGTAATTTTCACTGAGGGCCACATCGCAGTTATGTTTGGCCCCAGAGGGCCATTTCTATCGGTGAACACTATTATTACAAGAGATGTCAGATGATGGCTTTTTTGCCGATATCCTATATTCCGATATTGTCCAACTCTTAATTACCGATTCCGATATCAACCGATACTGATATATACAGTCGTGGAATTAACACATTATTATGCCTAATTTTGTTGTGATGCCCCGCTGGATGCATTAAACAATGTAACAAGGTTTACCAAAATAAATCAACTCAAGTTATGGGGGAAAAAATGCCAACATGGCACTGCCATATTTATTATTGAAGTCACAAAGTGCATTATTTTTTTTAACATGCCTCAAAACAGCAGCTTGGAATTTGGGACATGCTCTCCCTGAGAGAGCATGAGGAGGTTGAGGTGGCCGGGGTTGGAGGGTGTATATTGTAGCGTCCCGGAAGAGTTAGTGATGCAAGGGCTTCTGGGTATTTGTTCTGTTGTGTTGCGGTGCGGATGTTCTCCCGAAATGTGTTTGTCATTCTTGTTTGGTGTGGGTTCACAGTGTGGTGCATATTTGTAACAGTGTTAAAGTTGTTTATACGGCCACCCTCAGTGTGACCTGTATGGCTGTTGACCAAGTATGCTGGCATTCACTTGTGTGTGTGAAAAGCCGTAGATATTATGTGACTGGGCCAGCACGCAAAAGCAGTGCCTTTAAGGTTTATTGGCGCTCTGTACTTCTCCATGCAGCGGCGTTTTAAAAAGTCATACATTTTACTTTTTGAAACTGATACCGATAATTTCCGATATTACAATTTTAAAGCATTTATCGGCCATCTCTAATTATTACACCATTTTTTAAATGCATTTTATAGTAGTTTTTGGTTTTTTTAAGTAAAATGTAAAGAAAAATATGATAAGTTGCAATAATTTCACCTCAAAATGTATTGTATATATACATATAGAAATACATAGATTTCCATATATATATATATATATATATATATATATATATATATATATATATATAAATGGAAAACAGTGCTGATTTTTTTATGGTAAAAAAAAAGGCAGCTCAGTTGCCAGAAATGTACTGTAAAATGTACTGTAAATTAGTGTTTTGTTACTTTAAATTAAAAAAATTCAATTTTACATTAAAATATTGGCACCTGAGCTACAAGTTTGTTTTTACAGTGAATCAACAACTGTAGATTTTTCGGTGTATTAATGTAAATGCCAAAACGACACCATCGTTTATTACAGTAAAAAAAAAAAAAGAGATTTTCATTTAAAGAAAAATGCTGTAAAAACCACAGTTAATTTCACAATTTTTACCATGAAATCTATTGCTACTTTTGCATTGCACAACTTGATGGATAACTTGCTTTGAAATCATTATTATTAGTATTTATGTATATTTAAAAAATGGTTTGAATGTTTGATCATATATTTTTGATAATTAGACAATATTTAAGTTTACATAATGTGCGATTACATGGAGTACATATTTGTTTTCTACCGAAATAGAAAGAAAGAATACATTTAGTATGAAAAGTTACCGTATTTTCCGAACCATAGGATTATAAGGCACACTGCCGTTGAATGGCAGCTCAGTTGCCAGAAATGTACTGTAAAATGTACTGTAAATTAGTGTTTTGTTACTTTAAATTAAAAAAATGCAATTTTACATTAAAATATTGGCACCTGAGCTACAAGTTTGTTTTTACAGTGAATCAACAACTGTAGATTTTTCGGTGTATTAATGTAAATGCCAAAACGACACCATCGTTTATTACAGTAAAAAAAAAAAAAGAGATTTTCATTTAAAGAAAAATGCTGTAAAAACCACAGTTAATTTCACAATTTTTACCATGAAATCTATTGCTACTTTTGCATTGCACAACTTGATGGATAACTTGCTTTGAAATCATTATTATTAGTATTTATGTATATTTAAAAAATGGTTTGAATGTTTGATCATATATTTTTGATAATTAGACAATATTTAAGTTTACATAATGTGCGATTACATGGAGTACATATTTGTTTTCTACCGAAATAGAAAGAAAGAATACATTTAGTATGAAAAGTTACCGTATTTTCCGAACCATAGGATTATAAGGCACACTGCCGTTGAATGGTCTATTTTTGATCTTTGTTCCATATATAAAGGCGTACCGGATTATAGGGCGCATTAAAGGAGTCATATTATTATTATGTTTTTCTAAATGTAAAACACTTACCTGTGGTCTACATCAGTGTTTTTCAACCACTGTGCCGCGGCACACTAGTGTACCGTGAGATACAGTCTGGTGTGCCGTGGGAGATTATCTAATTTCACCTATTTGGGGTAAAAAATATTGTTTGCAAACCAGTAATTATAGTCAGCAAATGATGTGTTGTTGTTGTTGAGTGTCGGTGCGGTCTAGAGATCAGCAGACTAACCGTGTAATACTCTTCCATATCAGTAGGTGGCAGCATGTAGCTAATTGCTTTGTAGATGTTGGAAACAGCGGGAGGCAGTGTGCAGGTAAAAGGGTGTCTAATGCTTAAACCAAAAATAAACAAAAGGTGAGTACCCCTAAGAAAATGCATTGAAAGCTTAGGGAAGGCTATGCAGAACGAAACTAAAACTGAACTGGCTACAAAGTAAACAAAAACAGAATGCTGGACGACAGCAAAGACTTACTGTGGAGCAAAAACAATGTACATCCGAACATTGAAGGATACAAAGAAGGATACAAACAACTGAATTATTCTTGATTGCTAAAACAAAGTAGTAGCGGGAAATATTGCTCAAAGGAAGACATGAAACTGCTACAGGAAAATAGCAAAAAAAGAGAAAAAGCCACCAAAATAGGAGCGCAAGATAAGAACTAAAACACTACACCCATGAAAACAGCAAAACAAGTCCAAATAAGTCAGGGTGTGATGTGACAGGTGGTGACAGTACACCTACTTTGAGACAAGAGCTATATTGATGCATGCTTGGTTATGCTTTAAAGTCATATCCAACAATTGCGATGACGACTTTTTACTGTCAACTGAGTTTAGTTTTTTTAATGATTTCTGCTGGTGGTGTGCCTCCGCAAATTTTCAACGCAAAAAAAGTGTGCCTTGGCTCAAAAAAGGTTGAAAAACACTGGTCTACATAACATGTGATGGTGGTTCTTTGGTCAAAATGTTGCATAGATGATGTTTTACACATCGTCTTCAAGCCGCTTTCTGACAGTCGCTTCAGAAAGTCTTATTTACGTGGTTCACCTTCGACAGCGTCTTCTCCCCGTCATCTTTGTTGTAGCGGTGTAGCGTGCAAGGACGGGAGTGGAAGAAGTGTCAAAAGATGGCGCTAACTGTTTTAATGACATTCAGACTTTACTTCAATCAATAACGGAGCAGCATCTTCTCATCCGTGAAAAAGCGTCCGACCGGAACTCTAATAACTAAAGTTCCTTGGGTGAATAATGTAAACTCACTACACCGGTATGTTTTACCGCTTTCATGGCGAGTTTACTGACAGATATAAGTAAGAACTTTACACTACTTTATATTAAAAATGGCAACAGCAGAAGATGAATGCCACATAAGAAGATAGAAAAAAAGAAGACGCTTATGACTACGGTGTTTGTACGGACTACAAAGGCGGACAATCGTTCAGGATTTATGCAGAACCCAAATACAGATCAGCAGGTACCATACTTGCCAACCCTCCCGATTTTCCCGGTAGACTCACGAATTTCAGTGCCCCTCCTAAAAATCGCCCGGGGCAACCATTCTCCCGAATTTCTCCCGATTTCCACCCGGACAACAATATGGGGGCGTGGCTTAAAGGCACTGCCTTTAGCGTCCTCTCTCAACTGAAACCTTCACCCCTTAACAGCCGCATGCTGTCCAGGCGTCCGCTTTTCCTCCATATAAACAGCGTGCCGGCCCAGTTACATAATAATGTAGCGTTGGACGGGTTTAACAATGGGCTTTAGTCGAAAATGTCAAGAAATGCTGACACATTGTATGATTTTTTTAACTGGTTTAATGATAACGTTAATTTCAAGCACACACACACACACTCACAAGTGAATGCAATGCATACTTGGTCAACAGCCATACAGGTCACACTGAGGGTGGCCGTATAAACAACTCTAACACTGTTACAAATATGCGCCACACTGTAAACCCACACCAAACAAGAATGACAAACACATTTCGGGAGAACATCCGCACCGTGACACAACAGAACAAATACCCAGAAGCCCTTGCAGCACTAACTCTTCCAGGACGCTACAATAACATCTACGGCTTTTGGAGCTCAGTGCACAGCTGCACACACAACAAGAAGGAGACAAAGCAGAAGAACGAAGAAGAGACATGGCGACGACGAGTAAGAAGAAGAAATACGCTTGCAAGCTCCGAAATGATTGGAAAAAAGAATTTCATTTCATCCAGGACAGCTCGAAGGGGAAGGAGTATGCTGCCTGTGCCTCAACCCCGCCCCCATCTTCTGAATTCGGAGGTCTCAAGGTTGGCAAGTATGGCAGGTACCAGAAGGTATGAAAAGTTGCTTTTGCATAATATTGCGAAACAAAACGCCATACAATATGTCTTACCTTATACACACACCATAATAATACTCCTATGTTGAAGCACAATCCATCAAGCGCTGCGACTTCATAGCTTACCAAAGTCGTACTAAAACATTTTGATAGATTTTTGAGCGCCGTGAGTAATGTTCTATATTTTCAATTAAACATATCAAGTGTTGGTGTTTACTTGAGTCATATTGCAGTCTACACATATCTCTTATGTTTGACTGCCATCTACTGGTCACACTTATGAATAAAATAATAATGGATTAGATTTTATATCGCACTTTTTCTATTATTAGAAACTCAAAGTGCTCACAGAGAAGTGAGAACCCATCATTCATTCACACCTGGTGGTGGCCAGTTTGCGCCTACGGCCCCTCCGACTACCACCTATCATTCATTCATCATGTACAATACACCATGTACAAAATACAAACCCCGTTTCCATATGAGTTGGGAAATTGTGTTAGATGTAAATATAAACGGAATACAATGATTTGCAAATCCTTTTCAACCCATATTCAATTGAATGCACTACAAAGACAAGATATTTGATGTTCAAACTCGTAAACTTTATTTTTTTTTTGCAAATAATAATTAACTTAGAATTTCATGGCTGCAACACGTGCCAAAGTAGTTGGGAAAGGGCATGTTCACCACTGTGTTACATGGCCTTTCACTTTAACAACACTCAGTAAACGTTTGGGAACTGAGGAGATACATTTTTTAAGCTTCTCAGGTGGAATTCTTTCCCATTCTTGCTTGATGTACAGCTTAAGTTGTTCAACAGTCCGGGGGTCTCCGTTGTGGTATTTTAGGCTTCATAATGCGCCACACATTTTCAATGGGAGACAGGTCTGGACTACAGGCAAGCCAGTCTAGTACCCACACTCTTTTACTATGAAGCCACGTTGATGTAACACGTGGCTTGGCATTGTCTTGCTGAAATAAGCAGGGGCGTCCATGGTAACGTTGCTTGGGTGGCAACATATGTTGCTCCAAAACCTGTATGTACCTTCCAGCATTAATGGCGCCTTCACAGATGTGTAAGTTACCCATGTCTTGGGCACTAATACACCCCCATACCATCACAGATGCTGGCTTTTCAACTTTGCGCCTATAACAATCCGGATGGTTCTTTTCCTCTTTGGTCCGGAGGACACGACGTCCACAGTTTCCAAAGAAAATTTGAAATGTGGACTCGTCAGACCACAGAACACTTTTCCACTTTGTATCAGTCCATCTTAGATGTGCTCAGGCCCAGCGAAGCCGACGGCGTTTCTGGGTGTTGTTGATAAACGGTTTTTGCCTTGCATAGGAGAGTTTTAACTTGCACTTACAGATGTAGTGACCAACTGTAGTTACTGACAGTGGGTTTCTGAAGTGTTCCTGAGCCCATGTGATGATATCCTTTACACACTGATGTCGCTTGTCGATGCAGTACAGCCTGAGGGATCGAAGGTCACGGGCTTAGCTGCCTACGTGCAGTGATTTCTCCAGATTCTCTGAACCATTTGATGATATTACGCACCGTAGATGGTGAAATCCCTAAATTTCTTGCAATAGCTGGTTGAGAAAGGTTTTTCTTAAACTGTTCAACAATTTTCTCACGCTTTTGTTGACAAAGTGGTGACCCTCGCCCCATCCTTGTTTGTGAATGACTGAGCATTTCATGGAATCTACTTTTATACCCAATCATGGCACCCACCTGTTCCCAATTTGCCTGTTCACCTGTGGGATGTTCCAAATAAGTGTTTGATGAGCATTCCTCAACTTTATCAGTATTTATTGCCACCTTTCCCAACTTCTTTGTCACGTGTTGCTGGCATCAAATTCTAAAGTTAATGATTATTTGCAAAAATCAGTTTGAACATCAAATATGTTGTCTTTGTAGCATATTCAATTGAATATGGGTTGAAAATGATTTGCAAATCATTGTATTCCGTTTATATTTACATCTAACACAATTTCCCAGCTCATATGGAAACGGGGTTTGTAAAATAGCTTCGAGGTCGGTAAGCAAAACCAGAATTATTCTGTACATTAGGTGCAGGTGCATTAGGGTTATAAGGCGCACTGTAAAGTTTTGAGAGAAAAAAAGGATTTTAAGTGCGCCTTATAGCCCGGAAAATACGGTACATAACCTTCCGGTGGCAGTAATTAGTCAGGAGTGGAACCTCAATTTACGAACCCGTCATTGTACAAACTGTTTTATTTACGAACCAGAGACTGGATTTAAAACCCCACATCTGCAGTCCCCTCCAAGGTTTCTCATTGTCATCCCATTGGGTTGAGTTTTTTTCTTGCCCTGATGTAAGATCTGAGCCGAGGATGTCGTTGTGGCTTGTGCAGCCCTTTGAGACACTTGTGATTAAGGGCTGTATAAATAAACTTTGATTGATTGACTTCTGTTTTGTTTGATCATCCGTTTTACTGCCGCGTTACAGACCTCGTTTGGAAACAACTAAGGTGTGTGCATAAACATTGACAAAATATTTCTGTGTCAATAACTAATTTAACAATGTATACATCTGTGACTTATAGTCTGGTGCGGCTAATATATGGAATTTATTCAATTTTCCCAAAATTTTGTGGGTGTGGCTTATATACCTGTGTGCTCTATAGTCAAGAAAATACAGTATAAGCAATAAATTAGATGAAGTTATTATTCATTTGAACTAGAGACTGCCGATATTATTGGCCGATAAATGCTTTAAAATGTAATATCGGAATATATCGTTATCGGTTTTTAAATTATCGGTATCAGTTTCAAAAAGTAGAATGTATGACTTTTTAAAACGCCGCTGTGTACATGGACGTAGGGAGAAGTACAGAGCGCCAATAAACCTTAAAGGCACTGTCTTTGCGTGCCGGCCCAATCACATAATATCTACGGCTTTACACACGCACACACAAGTGAATGCAAAGCATACTTGGTCAACATCCATACAGGTCACACTGAGGGTGGCCGTATAAACAACTTTAACACTGTTACAAATATGCGCCACACTGTGAACCCACACCAAACAAGAATGACAAACACATTTCGGGAGAACATCCGCACCGTAACACAACATAAACACAACAGAACAAATACCCAGAATCCCTTGCAGCACTAACTCTTCCGGGACGCTACAATATACACCCCCCACCTCAACCTCCTCATGCTCTCTCAGGGAGAGCATGTCCCAAATTCCAAGCTGCTGTTTTGAGGCATGTTAAAAAAAAAAAAAGCACTTATTGCGACTTCAATAATAAATATGGCAGTGTCATCTTTGCATTTTTTTTTTCCATAACTTGAGTTGATTTATTTTGGAAAACCTTGTTACATTGTTTAATGCATCACAACAAAATTAGGCATAATAATGTGTTAATTCCACGACTGTATATATCGGTATCGGTTGATATCGGAATCGGTAATTAAGAGTTGGACAATATCGGCAAAAAAGCCATTATCGGACATCTCTAATTTGAACCAATATTTGACATAAATCAAATCAGTACATATTTTTGTCAACACCTTATGAGTAAGATTTAAAATATTATTCTCATTTGTGTCAAATCCTGTCACAAAGCGTCGGTCTTTGACGACACGGCATGGGAAGGGTTTGCAAAGGGCAGAGGTTAAGTTGGGTTGTGCTACTGAAGTTATAATAAACTCTGTGCCTCGGATGAGGACACCATGGTCAGCACCAGCTCAGCATCTATGTGGAGTTTAGCAGGCGGGGCAAAGACCCTTTTTTTTCTTTCCAGGGGCCCGCCACTGAAATCTCCCGGGCTTTAGAGCGCGTCATTGGCCCGACGCTTCAAAACACTGTCCAAATCCTGGCTATCCCCCTGAGAGGGAACATCTGTGGGCCGGGATGGCGTGTAGATGAGAAACAGGCTGTGTGTCTCCATCATGCGAGTGCTGCAACATAGCTCGCGCTATTTTTGTAGATCTGACCTGTTTTCCTTACAAACTGTCAGATGTTGTGTGCTGACATAGTGATTAAAAGGTGCAAAAACATTCAAGTCCTAACACACAAAAGGGGAGTAAGTACTACTCACATTTCACTACAGTACTACAGTTCTGTCGTGTCCAAAGGGCGGCTTGGGGGCCATTCGGGGTCCGCAGCTAATGTATTTATTGGAACATTCGACCGACAAAATAAACACGGATTAAAACATTAGAGGGGAAAAATGTCGCTGTAAAATGGGCGACGACCTGTGCATCTTACTGTAAGAACATGTGTAATAAAAAAATGGTAAGTTGAAGTGTGCTCGACAATTTAAAAAGGTCATAGTTGGCAAAATAATAATATTAGTCGAGAATAATCAAAAAAAATTAAATATCTAAAAGGAACCCATTACCTCCCTGCTTGGCACTCAGCATCAAGGGTTGGAATTGGGGGTTAAATCACCAAAAATTATTCCCGGGCGCGGCCACCGCTGCTGCCCACTGCTCCAATCACCTCCCAGCGGGTGATCAAGGGTGATGGGTCAAATGCAGAGAAAGATTTCGCCATACCTAGTGTGTGTGTGACAATCATTGGTACTTCAACTTTTTAACTTCAAAAACAGTGTTTCTTTAGCAAAATTAATTTTTTCGTTACTCAGTTGTACAAACCCCGTTTCCATATGAGTTGGGAAATTGTGTTAGATGTAAATATAAACGGAATACAATGATTTGCAAATCATTTTCAACCCATATTCAATTGAATATGCTACAAAGACAACATAGTTGATGTTCAAACTGATAAACATTTTTTTTTTTTTGCAAATAATCATTAACTTTAGAATTTGAAGCCAGCAACACGTGACAAAGAAGTTGGGAAAGGTGGCAATAAATACTGATAAAGTTGAGGAATGCTCATCAAACACTTATTTGGAACATCCCACAGGTGTGCAGGCTAATTGGGAACAGGTGGGTGCCATGATTGGTTATACAAACAGCTTCCCAAAAAATGCTCAGTTTTTCACAAGAAAGGATGGGGCGAGGTACACCCCTTTGTCCACAACTGCGTGAGCAAATAGTCAAACAGTTTAAGAACAACGTTTCTCAAAGTGCAATTGCAAGAAATTTAGGGATTTCAACATCTACAGTCCATAATATCATCAAAAGGTTCAGAGAATCTGGAGAAATGACTGCACGTACGCGGCATGGCCGGAAACCAACATTGAATGACCGTGACCTTCGATCCCTTTAGACGACACTGTATCAAAAACCAACATCAATCTCTAAAAGATATCACCACATGGGCTCAGGAACACTTCAGAAAACCACTGTCACTAAATACAGTTTATCGCTACATCTGTAAGTGCAAGTTAAAGCTCTACTATGCAAAGCGAAAGCCATTTATCAACAACATCCAGAAACGCCGCCGGCTTCTCTGGGCCCGAGATCATCTAAGATGGACTCATGCAAAGTGGAAAAGTGTTCTGTGGTCTGACGAGTCCACATTTCAAATTGTTTTTGGAAATATTCGATATCGTGTCATCCGGACCAAAGGGGAAGCGAACCATCCAGACTGTTATCGACGCAAAGTTCAAAAGCCAGCATCTGTGATGGTATGGCGGTGCATTAGTGGGTAACTTACACATCTGTGAAGGCACCATTAATGCTGAAAGGTACATACAGGTTTTGGAACAACATATGCTGCCATCTAAGCGCCGTCTTTTTCATGGACGCCCCTGCTTATTTCAGCAAGACAATGCCAAGCCATATTCAGCACGTGTTACAACAGCGAGTGTGGGTACTTTCCTGGCCCGCCTGCAGTCCAGACCTGTCTCCCATCGAAAATGTGTGGCGCATTATGAAGCGTAAAATACGACAGCGGAGACCCCGGACTGTTGAACGACTGAAGCTCTACATAAAACAAGAATGGGAAAGAATTCCACTTTCAAAGCTTCAAAAATGAGTTTCCTCAGTTCCCAATCGTTCATTGAGTGTTGTTAAAAGAAAAGGTGATGTAACACAGTGGTGAACATGCCCTTTCCCAACTACTTTGGCACGTGTTGCAGCCATGAAATTCTAAGTTAATTATTATTTGCAAAAAAAAAATAAAGTTTATGAGTTTGAACATCAAATATCTTGTCTTTGTAGTGCATTCAACTGAATATGGGTTGAAAAGGATTTGCAAATCATTGTATTCCGTTTATATTTACATCTTACACAATTTCCCAACTCATATGGAAACGGGGTTTGTAATTAGAGGTGTCCGATAATGGCTTTTTTGCCGATATCCGATATTCCGATATTGTCCAACTCTTAATTACAGATTCCGATATCAACCGATACCGATATATACAGTCGTGGAATCAACACATTATGCCTAATTTTGTTGTGATGCCCCGCTGCATGCATTAAACAATGTAACTTTACCATGAATTGATTAACGTAGACCCCGACTTAAACAAGTTGAAAAACTTATTGGGGTGTTACCATTTAGTGGTCAATTGTACGGAATATGTACTGTACTGTGCAATCTACTAATACAAGTTTCAATCAATCGATCAAAAACAAGGTTTTCCAAAATAAGAGAACAACTTCAACTCCAGTTATGGAAAAATATATGCCAACATGGCACTGCCATATTTATTATCGAAGTCACAAAGTGCATTTTTTTTTTTAACATGCCTCAAAACAGCAGCTTGGAATTTGGGACATGCTCTCCCTGAGATAATCCTGATACCCACTACAACTATGGGAAATACTAATTCGGGAGATGGGGGTTGGTGGTAGCGAGGGGTGTATATTGTAGCGTCCCGGAAGAGTTAGTGCTGCAAGGGGTTCTGGGTATTTGTTTTGTTGTGTTACGGTGCGGATGTTCTCCCGAAATGTGTTTGTCATTCTTGTTTGGTGTGGGTTCACAGTGTGGCGCATGTTTGTAACAGTGTTAAAGTTGTTTATACGGCCACCCTCAGTGTGACCTGCATGGCCGTTGATCAGGTATGCCTTGCATTTCGTGTGTGTGTTAAAGTCGCATACATTATGTGACTGGGCCGGCACGCTGTTTGTATGGAGGAAAAGCGGACGTGACGACAGGTTGTAGAGGATGCTAAAGGCGGTGCCTTTGAGGCACGCCCCCATTAATGTTGTCCGGGTGGAAATCGGGAGAATGGTTGCCCCGGGAGATTTTCGGGAGGGGCACTGAAATTCGGGAGTCTCCCGGGAAAATCGGGAGGTTGAAACCGATACCGATAATTTCCGATATTACATTTTACAGCATTTATCTGCCGATATTATCGAACATCTCTAGTTGTAATACACTTTTTTACCACTTGTGGCAGTAAAGACCATATCAAACAAACAGAAGAAGTCTGGCGCAAAAGAAAGTCATAGAGAATTTCTTAAGCACAACAATTATGACTAAAGTGGAGAAGCTGCATTTTCTTTTGCACTATTATTTTATTGACAGTTTAGGAAGCATATGTATTCTCATTAATATTACCAATTATCTATTTTAGCACTGCGTAATTGTATGTGCATTCATTTTTCAGCAGTTTTTATGCAGTTTATTTTGGTTAGTATTTATTTTGTAATCTGTCTGACCTAAGCCTTGATAATAATCTTTGGTAATTGATAATAATAATGTTTTGTCTGCAAGATATCAAGCCATTTGATTTTACATGACTCAATTCCCGGTCGTACCGACGGACCTGCACCTGGTTTTTTCATGTCAACGTGAACAATAAAATTCCAATGTTTTCAAATCCGACCCAAGCCTCTTTTGTACGTGAATACACTTAAAATCCCTTCAATGATTCAATATTAGATCAGAATTATTATTAAAAAAAACACTAACAACATCGATTAAATAGTTCAATGAGTTCCAAATGATTTAAGAGCCAATAGTCTTTGATTTAGATCATTTGGTTGTTGTACTTAAAGCACTCGTGTCCTGGGACTTATGGGACAACCCATATTCAATTGAATGCACTACAAAGACAAGATATTTGATGTTCAAACTCAAACTTTATTTTTTTTTGCAAATAATAATTAACTTAGAATTTCATGGCTGCAACACGTGACAAAGTAGTTGGGAAAGGGCATGTTCACCACTGTGTTACATGGCCTTTCCTTTTAACAACACTCAGTAAACGTTTGGGAACTGAGGAGACATTTTTTAAGCTTCTCAGGTGGAATTCTTTCCCATTCTTGCTTGATGTACAGCTTAAGTTGTTCAACAGTCCGGGGGTCTCCGTTGTGGTATTTTAGGCTTCGTAATGCGCCACACATTTTCAATAGGAGACAAGTCTGGACTACAGGCAGGCCAGTCTAGTACCCGCACTCTTCTACTATAAAGCCACGTTGATGTAACACGTGGCTTGGCATTGTCTTGCTGAAATAAGCAGGGGCGTCCATGGTAACGTTGCTTGGATGGCAACATATGTTGCTCCAAAACCTGTATGTACCTTTCAGCATTAATGGCGCCTTCACAAATATGTAAGTTACCCATGTCTTGGGCACTAATACACCCCCATACCATCACAGATGCTGGCTTTTCAACTTTGTGCCTATAACAATCCGGATGGTTCTTTTCCTCTTTGGTCCGGAGGACACAACGTCCACAGTTTCCAAAAACAATTTGGAATGTGGACTCGTCAGACCACAGAACACTTTTCCACTTTGTATCAGTCCATCTTAGATGAGCTCAGGCCCAGCGAAGCAGACAACGTTTCTGGGTGTTGTTGATGAACGGTTTTCGCCTTGCATAGTAGAGTTTTAACTTACAGATGTAGCGACCAACTGTAGTTACTGACAGTGGGTTTCTGAAGTGTTCCTGAGCCCATGTGGTGATATCCTTTACACACTGATGTCGCTTGTTGATGCAGTATAGCCTGAGGGATCGAAGGTCACAGGCTTAGCTGCTTACGTGCAGTGATTTCTCCAGATTCTCTTAACCCGTTGATGATTTTACGGACCGTATATGGTGAATTCCCTAAATTCCTTGCAATAGCTGGTTGAGAAAGGCAATTTGCTCACGCATTTGTTGACAAAGTGGTGACTCTCGCCCCTTCCTTGTTTGTGAATGACTGAGCATTTCATGGAATCTACTTTTATACCCAATTATGGCACCCACCTGTTCCTAATTTGCCTGTTCACCTGTGGGATGTTCCGAATAAGTTTTTGATGAGCATTTCTCAACTTTATCAGTATTTATTGCCACCTTTCCCAACTTCTTTGTCACGTGTTGCTGGCACCAAATTCTAAAGTTAATGATTATTTGCAAAAAAAAAAAATGTTTTATCAGTTTGAACATCAAATATGTTGTCTTTGTAGCATATTCAACTGAATATGGGTTGAAAATTATTTGCAAATCATTGTATTCCGTTTATATTTACATCTAACACAATTTCCCAACTCATATGGAAACGGGGTTTGTACAATTGGCATCGTTAATGTCTGCCCCACTCTGTTTACATTCAAAAGCCCTAGCCGAGCGGACAGTGGTTAGCATATTTGTTGGAATAATTGTATCTAAGTTATCACAAAAACTTTGTGTTTCAATGAGTTCCCAGCGAGAAGCAAAAACATGTCTTTGAACCTACCAAGAAGAAGGCTTGTAAAACTCCACTGTGTAGGGAGGGAAGCAACATGAAGGTGTTCGGTTTTCTTTCATGTATTGTAATCAACAGAAAGATATTGTTTTAACCCAAGGACTACAAAGCGGAGAGAAGGCATGGTCTGCCCAAGTTCCAGACACCGCTTTTTTGAACTTTTTACAAACCTCTTTTTTTAAGTCTTTTACGAACCTTCCTTTGAACTGTTTTACGACCTTTTCTGTGAAGTGTTTACGACCTTTTCTTTTGAACTGTTCTGTAACCAAAGGCAACGCTGTTTACGACCCACGTCCCTTTGGAAGCAGCTGTTGCCATGTGGTCAGGGAAAGTCCAAATAAAGGAGGAGGTGTGCAATCTTTCGTTTCTCCCAATTTGAGCCAAATGTAATTCTGTCTCTGTTTAATTCTTTGCTTCTTGTCTTGTTTAATAGATGTCATCAGTGTTTGAACCTGACAACATCCTCCCATGGTGTGGCGGGGATAACGGGCTTAAGTTGCTTAGCACTGGGCAGGGACGTTAGCCGCTAGCTTGCGAGCAAAAACGTGTCAGACATGCCTCATCACAATGCCACTGTAGCATTAAAAGCTCTATCCCCGGCCAAATAATTTGTATCGTATACTGCATACTAATGCATCAAAGTCACATATTTCTTTGGTAATGTGGACAATGACATAAAAAGGTCAGATTGGACAAGAAAAATGCAAATTAGGCGCCAATACCCGGCGGTGTGAACGTTAAACAACATCTACCAGCTCCGCCAGTCTATGACATCATCATCATGGAGGAGAGCAAGAGGACTTTCAGTTGCATGAAAAACCGTATGTCTTGAAATGTGCCTTGCTCATTTCCATACGGTGATGACTAAAAACACACATGTTCCACAGAGATCCCTGCATGGAGACCTCCTGACACTAATGGACCACGCCGATGCACACACATGCTGCCAACCACAAGGTTTTACTGCATTTTTTTATGGTCCGAAGGTAAAATATCCAGATGACGTAGCTATGCTCAAATGACGCTTGAAATCTTTTTTAGATCTTTGCATTGATTTTTATTTTTTTTTCTATGATTTCCTTATGTTTTATCAAAGGTCAAAGAGATGTATTGTTATTTTCAAAAGGAATCTGCATACCCAAAGGAACATAACTCCGTTTCTCCATCAGTGACAGGTGCAAAATAAAAACATTCACACATGTATATATACATACACATCATATAGAATAAATAGTAAACAGTAAAATTAATATATTATGGTGTTTTTTGTCAAAAAATAGTTGTTTTTTTGTCTAATAATGCAAAATGCAATATTTCTTTAAAAAAAAAAGTTATATATATATATATATTTCTTATATATATATATACATATATATATATTTTTATTTTTTTTACACACATACATTCACATATATATATACACATACTTTCAGTTATATATATATATATATATATATATATATATATATATATATATATATAAATACATATAAAAGAAATACTTGAATTTCAGTGTTCATTTATTTACACATATACACACATCTACTCATTGTTGAGTTAAGGGTTGAATTGTCCATCCTTGTTCTATTCTCTGTCACTATTTTTCGAACCATGCTGAACACCCTCTCTGATGATGCATTGCTGTGTGGCACGCACAAAAGTGCTTTCATCAAATGCGCTAGAGTCTGGAATCTTCCATTTCTCCCAAACATGGCCCAAAACCGGTCAATCTTTGCTTCCTGGGGAAAATCTTCACTGCCAAGTACTTGGTAGTCCACCACTTCTTCCCGGAGGCTATCCAGGTCCAATCGCAGCTGCGGCTTGGAACTTACAAGCGTATTTCTTCATCTTACTCGTCGGCGGCGTCGCCACGGCTGTATCTTCCTCGTTCTTCTGCTTCGTCTCCTTGTTGTGTGCGCAGTTGTGCACTGCACTCTCTAAAAGCCCTAGATGTTATTGTCACATATGCATGTACAGTAGATGGCAGTATTGTCCTGTTTAAGAGTGTCACAACATTGCTGTTTACGGCAGACGAACTGCTTTACGGTAGACGAAAATGTGACTGCTGTGTTGTTGTGTGTTGTTGCCGCGCTGGGAGGACGTTAATGAAACTGCCTAAAAATAATAACTGGGATTTATATAGCGCTTTTCTAAGTACCCAAAGTCGCTTTACATGTAGAACCCATCAATCATTCAAACCTGGTGGTGGTAAGCTACTTTCATAGCCACAGCTGCCCTGGGGTAGACTGACGGAAGCGTTAAATAAACAATAAACCCACATAAGAAACCAAGAACTCGCCCTCGATTAGTGATTGGGCAGGTACGCTCTTTATATTGTGGTAAAGTGGACGTGAAAACAGGCTGTCGACACGTCACTCAGGTCCGCATGGAGCTGGAGGGGGCGTGGCCTCCAGCTCCGCCTGAATTTCGGGAGAAAATTTGTCCCGGGAGGTTTTCGGGAGAGGCGCTGAATTTCGGGAGGGGGGTTGGCAAGTATGATAAGAAATAACTTTCAGACTGGTAACTGTCAATCATATCACATACAGAACACACGTAATGCCCCTTTTGGCCCCTAGGAGGTGCACAAAGGTCAGGCAAAAAAAGGCAATCTGCTCCCATCAGATGTAAGCCCAGAGCTTCAATCCACTCCAAACAGAAGAACAGGTGTATATTTAAAGGGGAACATTATCACCAGACCTATGTAAGCGTCAATATATACCTTGATGTTGCAGAAAAAAGACCATATATTTTTTAACCGATTTCCGAACTCTAAATGGGTGAATTTTGGCGAATTAAACGCTTTTCTATTATTCGCTCTCGGAGCGATGACGTCACATCGGGAAGCAATCCGCCATTTTCTCACTTTCGTCGGTGTGTTGTCGGAGGGTGTAACAACACGAACAGGGACGGATTCAAGTTGCACCAGTGGCCCAAAGATGCGAAAGTGGCAAGAAATTGGACGAAATTTGTTCGAAATACGAGGGTGTGGGGAAAGCCGTCGAAATGGTCAGTCGTTTGTTCCGCACACTTTACCGACGAAAGCTATGCTACAACAGAGATGGCAAGAATGTGTGGATATCCTGCGACACTCAAAGCAGATGCATTTCCAACGATAAAGTCAAAGAAATCTGCCGCCAGACCCCCATTGAATCTGCCGGAGTGTGTGAGCTATTCAGGGACAAAGGACCTCGGTAGCACGGCAAGCAATGGCGGCAGTTTGTTCCCGCAGACGAGCGAGCTAAACCCCCTGGATGTCTTGGCTCACACCGTCCCTTATGCCACCGAAGATGATCAAGAGAAGAATATCGACCCTAGCTTCCATGGCCTGCTGACAATTCCAAAACTGGACAGATCAGCTTTCAGGAAAAGGGAGCGGATGAGGGTATGTCTACAGAATATATTAATTGATGAAAACTTTATTCATTACTCGCGGTTTTACGTAAATTATTATACATAAACTGTGTTTACCAATAATTTACCTTAAAAACATTTATTTTTTCAATCATTCGAGTACATTCGGGTAGTCTTGTGTAATGCAGTATTTTGTGTCTATTTAGGTATGGTTAACCTGAGTGCTGAAATCGTGGAAAAATATATGTTCTTAGCGCGCCTGAAATGGGCTGTCTGCACTCTCAAAGTGCATGTCGTTGCCAAATGTATTTCATATGCTGTAAACCTAGTTCATAGTTGTTAGTAATTATCTTATCAGACAGTGTTAAGCCGCTGAAATCAGAGTCTGAATCCGAGCTAATGTCGCTATAGCTTGCTGTTTGTTTGTATTGGCATCACTATGTGACGTCACAGGAAAATGGACGGGTGTATATAACGATGGTTAAAATCAGGCACTTTGAAGCTTTTGTTTTAGGGATATTGCGTGATGGGTAAAATTTTGAAAAAAACTTCGAAAAATAAAATAAGCCACTGAGAACTGATTTTTAATGGTTTTTACCCTTCTGAAATTGTGATAATGTTCCCCTTTAAACAGATCGCTTCCAAAGCAGAAACGCTGGACTTTGTTGCCGCCTCAGCAAACCGCTCGATGAAGCGGATTTACCATTGATTTCTCGGTTTGGGTTACAGCGGAAATATTTGCGCACCATCAACATGAATTACCACTGACATTGTTTGTGCGGCGCAAAGAAAAGAACGTTGGACTTGGTGAAAGCAAAAGGAAAAGATGAACGGATGAGACTCGGTGTCTGTGCGACAGTACGCGGGGGCGGACGATACCTTTCGCAGCAGGAAACCTGTTCAAGGCTTATGTATGTGGTTTTTCCAAGGCCGCGCTGGAGTCTTACTCGGACACATGCATGAGGGAGGCAGAGTTTTCCTTTTCAAGTGGAAACAAAAGGAGGGAAGAATAGGTGGAGGTAACTCTAGCTGGAGGACATAAAAGCTGCGACTTTCCTTCATGGTCCGCGCTAAAAAAGCCTTACACACCTTTTCCCGTACGATCAAGTGTAATCAAATGTGCGCTCCGATTCTTTGCCGTGATGAGAGCATCAACTTCTGGCCGCTGACAACATGTCCAGACAGAGCAGCAAACATGACCTCGGATTTTTAGACAGTGAGAAAAGACAGCGGACAGGCGTTTTATTTTGTTAAACCTTTAACCCCTCGCTCGAGTGTAGTTAACGACATGCTCCTTGGCACTGGAACGAAAGGCTACTTCTGCCTTGTGTCGGCTAATTAGCAACACATTGCAAAAGACTGGGACCTTGTTTTCTTTTACTTGGGAGGAAAAACAACCATTTTGTCAGCTGGAAACGTTACGCTAATCGCTTGCAACAGGGAAGAGACCGAGGTCAGAGCATTTGCTAATTTTATTCCACTTACTGCACAAGATAGTTCACTGGACATGTTTGGTACATGCAATGGGGAGGCAATCGTCTAGTCTTAGACTTAAATTGGTCACATCTAGTCTTAGATTGGTCACATCTAGTCTTAGATTGGTCACCTCTAGTCTTAGATTGGTCACCTCTAGTCTTAGATTGGTCAGATCTAGTCTGAGACTTAAATTGGTCACATCTAGTCTTAGATTGGTCACATCTTGTCTTAGATTGGTCACATCTAGTCTTAGACTTAGATTGGCCAGATCTAGTCTTAGACTTAGATTGGTCAGATCTAGTCTTAGACTTAGATTGGTCAGATCTAGTCTTAGACTTAGATTGGTCAGATCTAGTCTTAGACTTAGATTGGTCAGATCTAGTCTTAGATTGGTCAGATCTAGTCTTAGACTTAGATTGGTCACATCTAGTCTTAAACTTAGATTGGTCACATCTAGACTTAGATTGGTCACATCTAGTCTTAGATTGGTCAGATTTAGTCTAGCGGCTGGTGCCAATACCTTAGTAGGCTTCATCATTTCGTGCTCATAGACTTTGATATGTCAGATCTAGTCTTAGACTTTGATTAGTCACATCTCGTCTTAGACTGGTCACATCTAGTCTTACGCTGGTCACATCTAGTCTTAGACGTAGACTGGTCAGATCTAGTCTTAGACTGGTCAGATCTAGTCTTAGATTGGTCAGATTTAGTCTAGCGGCTGGTGCAAATACCTCAGTAGGCTTCATCAGTTTGTGCTCATAGACTTTGATAGGTCACATCTAGTCTTAGACTGGTCACATCTAGTCTTAGATTGGTCACCTCTAGTCTTAGATTGGTCACCTCTAGTCTTAGATTGGTCACCTCTAGACTTAGATTGGTCAGATCTAGTCTGAGACTTAAATTGGTCACATCTAGTCTTAGATTGGTCACATCTTGTCTTAGATTGGTCACATCTAGTCTTAGACTTAGATTGGTCAGATCTAGTCTTAGACTTAGATTGGTCAGATCTAGTCTTAGACTGGTCACATCTAGTCTTAGATTGGTCACATCTAGTCTTAGACTTAGATTGGTCACATCTAGTCTCAGACTTAGATTGGTCAGATCTAGTCTTAGATTGGTCACATCTAGTCCTAGTCTTAGACTGGTCACATCTAGTCTTAGACTGGTCACATCTAGTCTTAGACTGGTCACATCTAGTCTTAGATGGGTCACATCCAGTCTTAGATGGGTCACATCCAGTCTTAGATGGGTCACATCCAGTCTTAGATGGGTCACATCCATACTTAGATGGGTCACATCCATACTTAGATGGGTCACATCCATACTTAGATGGGTCACATCCATACTTAGATTGGTCACATCTAGTCTTAGATTGGTCACATCTAGTCTTAGATTGGTCACATCTAGTCTTAGACTTAGATTGGTCACATCTAGTCTTAGACTTAGATTGGTCACATGTAGTTTAAGACTTAGATTGGTCACATCTAGTCTTAGACTTAGATTGGTCACATCTAGTTTAAGACTTAGATTGGTCACATCTAGTCTAAGACTTAGATTGGTCACATCTAGTCTAAGACTTAGATTGGTCACATCTAGTCTAAGACTTAGATTGGTCACATCTAGTCTAAGACTTAGATTGGTCACATCTTGTCTTAGACTTACAATTGGTCACATCTAGTCTTAGACTTAGATTGGTCACATCAAGTCTTAGACTTAGATTGGTCACATCTAGTCTAAGACTTAGATTGGTCACATCTAGTCTAAGACTTAGATTGGTCACATCTTGTCTTAAACTTACAATTGGTCACATCTAGTCTTAGACTGGTCAGATCTAGTCTTAGACTGGTCAGATCTAGTCTTAGACTGGTCAGATCTAGTCTTATACTGGTCAGATCTAGTCTTAGACTGGTCAGATCTAGTCTTAGATGGTCAGATCTAGTCTTAGATGGTCAGATCTAGTCTTAGATGGTCAGATCTAGTCTAAATATTTCAGAGTAATTGTGGCTCTTAAGAATGAGCATAATCTCAGAGTTTTGATGAGCGTAAATGAGTTAAACTGCTATTAAACTGCTGAAATGCAACAAAAATTATCTTTGGCAGATACAGTATAACATGGAAGATATAAATACAATGATTTCCCATGATAAAAAAAAAAAAAAAGATATTTTTGCTAAAAAGCCCACAAAACACAAAAAAATCAGTCCAAAAATTATAACACCGTTATATCCATAGACAGAGGTGAAGTTGTTAAAAGATTTCAAGCGTTGAAAGCAAAAATATATATTTATTGCCGACTTACGACATTTGTATGAGTGAATTCCTTTTGGATCCTAAGAGTAAGTATGTGCAGTCAATCTTAAGATTGCACAAGGTTTTAACTTTCCAATGTCAGTGAAACTTTTAGATAAAAAAAGCTGCTTGAGAGTGCTTCACTGAACACTACGGATGGGAAGTTGAACCGGTTTGCATAGAAACCCCAACATGTGCATGTCCAATCAAGCCGCATCGGCTATCACATTGTAACAAATAAAATCAATGTTGATGTATTTTAACAAAAATAAAATCAACGACCGTATTTTTCGGACTATAAGTCGCAGTTTTTTTCATAGTTTGGCCGGGGAGTGCGACTTATAACTTCTCCCATATTAGACATTTTTCCGCCTCTTCCACTGAAGAAAACTCTTATAGAACCACCAAACCCAACACAGCTTATAGACTTTAAAAGATGTTTAATAGCAAATCTGTCCATTCGATTTTAATCTTTCACCTTTTCTTTTTAAGTATTCGAGGGGTTGCACACTTGAGAAGCTGAACTGAACACACAAGCCCAATCCCCCCCCTCCACATCCCACCCCCCGGATTGTAAATAATTCAATGTATATTCTCTGATGATTAAAGGCCTACTGAAACCCACTACTACCGACCACGCAGTCTGATAGTTTATATATCAATGATGAAATCTTAACATTGCAACACATGCCAATACGGCCGGGTTAGCTTACTAAAGTGCAATTTTAAATTTCGCGCGAAATATCCTGCTGAAAACGTCTCGGTATGATGACGCCTGCGTGTGACGTCACGGATTGTAGAGGACATTTTGGGACAGCATGGTGGCCAGCTATTAAGTCGTCTGTTTTCATCACAAAATTCCACAGTATTCTGGACATCTGTGTTGGTGAATCTTTTGCAATTTGTTCAATGAACAATGGAGACTGCAAAGAAGAAAGCTATAGGTGTATTGCGGCAGGTGTTGTGCCGGATAACACAGCCGGTGTTTCATTGTTTACATTCCCGAAAGATGACAGTCAAGCTTTACCATTGGCCTGTGGAGAACTGGGACAACAGAGACTCTTACCAGTAGGACTTTGAGTTGGATACGCAGACGCGGTACCGTGAGTACGCATGCAGCTGCGGCTTCCAAACATTTGATCGCTTGCCCGTACGTGCGTGCCGCTATGTGCATGTCACGTACGTAACTTTGGGGACTTTGGGGAAATATATGTGCTGTATGAACTTTGGGGAGGTGAACGGTACTTCGGGCTGTGGGATTGAGTGTGTTGTGCAGGTGTTTGAGTGGTATTGGCGGGTTATATGGACGGGAGGGGGGGGAGGTGTTTGTTATGCGGGATTAATTTGTGGCATATTAAATATAAGCCTGGTTGTGTTGTGGCTAGTAGAGTATATATATGTCTTGTGTTTATTTACTGTTTTAGTCATTCCCAGCTGAATATCAGGTGCCACCCGCCTCTCACAGCATCTACCCTATCTGAATCGCTCCCACTGCCCTCTAGTCCTTCACTCTCACTTTCACATCCACAAATCGTTCATCCTCGCTCAAATTAATGGGGAAATCGTCGCTTTCTCGGTCCGAATCGCTCTCACTGCTGGTGGCCATGATTGTAAACAATGTGCGGATGTGAGGAGCTCCACAACCTGTGACGTCACACGCATATCGTCTGCTACTTCCGGTACAGGCAAGGCTTTTTTATCATTGACCAAAAGTTGCGAACTTTATCGTCGATGTTCTCTACTAAATCCTTTCAGCAAAAATATGGCAATATCGCGAAATTGTTATGTCTGTGTAATCATGTTTTGTTTAGTTTAGTTATTGGACTCTTTAGTTTCTGGCTTTTCACTCCCTTGTCTTGTTTCCATGGTTACCCATTAGTTTCACCTGTTCCACGTTTGGACTCATTGTGCACTCTTGTTTGTCACCATAGCAACCCATTAGTTTTCACCTGCCCACACGACTCACGCACCTGTCTTTAATCATGTCACTATTATTTAAACCCATTGTTGCCAGGAAGTCTCCCTGGCGACATCATACCCCTGTCACACTCTGTTTACCTCTGCGTACTTCATGCCCTGTCCAAGAAAGTTTTTTCGATTCATGCCACAGTTAGCGACTTTTGTTCATGTCCTTAGTTTTTTGCCCACGTGCAAGTATTGGTTTCATTTTGTCAAGTTTGTACTTCCGCCTTGTGCGCGCCTTTAGTTTGTTCTTTTTGTTATAGTAAAATTAAATATGTCTTCACCTTCACGCCATGTCTGGTCCAAATGTTCATTTGCACCACGGGAGAACAAACCACGCCATAGTCCAAGTCCTGACAGAAATGATCAAGTATGACACATAGAATGGACCTGCTATCCCCGTTTAAATAAGAAAAGCGTATTTCAGTAGGCCTTTAACTTGTGTGATGACTGTATTATGATGATAGTATAAATATGTAACATGAATTGATTTACGTGGACTCCGACTTAATTAAACAAGTTGAAAAACGTATTTGGGTGTGACCATTTAGTGGTCAATTGTACGGAATATGTACTGTACTGTGCAATCTACTAATAAAAGTTTCAATCAATCAATCAAAAACCTTATCGCCTTCTTTGCGCCTTAGAACTCAGCCTGTGCGCATTCGAGGGACTCACCGACAGTCGGAAATTATACAACTCTTTTTAAAAATGCAAACTTTTCTCACTCCAGGGTTAAAATAAATCTGAGAGAGCCACAAGGAGGAGGCAGAAGAGCCGCATGCGACTCCACAGCCGTGGGTTGCGGACACCTGGTCGGTACTGTGACGCCATCTAATGTCTTGGAAATGCAACTGCATCGCAAATGAGACACAAATGTGTAAGGAAACAATATATAACTGGACATAATCAGCTCATGTTAAATGTAACAATAAAAAATACAAATATTTTATCAAACAATTTGATTGATTGAAACTTTTATTAGTAGACACACAGTACAGTACATATTCCGTACAATTGACCACTAAATGGTAACACCCCAATAAATTTTTCAACTTGTTTAAGTCGGGGTCCACGTTAATCAATTCATGGTACAAATATATACTATCAGCATAATACAGTCATCACACAAGTTAATCATCAGAGTATATACATTGAAATATTTACAATTGTTGAAGTTGAAGTTGCTTGGAGGTGTTCTTTTAGTGAGGTTTTGAAGGAGGATAGAGATGCCCTTTCTTTTACACCAGTTGGGAGTGCATTCCATATTGATGTGGCATAGAAGGAGAATGAGTTAAGACCTTTGTTAGATCGGAATCTGGGTTTAACGTGGTTTGTGGAGCTCCCCCTGGTGTTGTTGTTATGGTGGTCATTTACGTTATGGAAGTAGTTTGACATGTACTTCGGTATCAGGGAGGTGTAGCGGATTTTATAGACCAGGCTCAGTGCAAGTTGTTTTACTCTGTCCTCCACCCTGAGCCAGCCCACTTTGGAGAAGTGGGTAGGAGTGAGGTATGATCTGGGGTGGAGGTCTAGAAGTTAACCTTGTTCTGGGATGTTTGAAGTCTAGATTTGAGGGTTTTGGAGGTGCTAGGGTACTAAGGAGGTGCATGCGTAATTGAAAAAGGGTTGAATGAGAGTTCCCGCTAGAATCTCTATGGTGCTTTTGTTGACCAGAGAGGAGATTCTGTCGAGAAATCTCATTCATTGGTTGACCTTTTTGATTACCTTGGTTGCCATTTTATCACAGGAAAGATTAGCCTCTCGAATGGAACCTAGGTAGGTGACCTCATCTTTCCTGGTGATAACAATGTCACCCACTTTTATAGTGAAGTCACTGACTTGAAGGTTGATTAGGGCAGTGTTTTTCAACCACTGTGCCGCGGCGTGAGAGACAGTCTGGTGTGCCGTGGGAGATGAGCTAATTTCAACTATTTGTGTTAAAAACATTTTTTGCAAACCAGTAATTATAGTCTGCAAATGATGTGTTGTTGTTGAGTGTCGGTGCTGTCTAGAGCTCGGCAGAGTAACCGTGTAATACTCTTCCATATCAGTAGGTGGCAGCCGGTCGCTAATTGCTTTGTAGATGTCGGAAACAGTGGGAGGCAGTGTGCAGGTAAAAAGGTGTCTAATGCTTAAACCAAAAACAAACAAAAGGTGAGAGCCCCTAAGAAAAGGCATTGAAGTTTAGGGAAGGCTATGCAGAACAACACTAAAACTGAACTGGCTACACCGTAAACAAAAACAGAATGCTGGACGACAGCAAAGACTTACTGTGGAGCAAGGACGGTGTCTACAATGTACATCCGAACATGACATGGCAATCAACAATATCCCCACAAAGAAGGATAAAAACAACTGAAATATTCTTGGTTGCTAAAACAAAGTAGATGCGGGAAATATCGCTCAAAGGAAGACATGAAACTGCTACAGGAAAATACCAAAAAAAGAGAAAAAGACACCAAAATAGGAGCACAAGACAAGAACTAAAACACTACACACAGGAAAACAGCAAAAAAGTCAAAATAAGTCACGGCGTGATGTGACAGTACACCGACTTTGAGACAAGAGCTATATTGATGCATGTTTGGTTATGGTTTAAAGTCACATCCAACAATTGCGACAACGGCTTTTTACTGTCAACTGAGTTTCGTTTTTTAATGATTTCTGCTGGTGGTGTGCCTCTGGATTTTTTTAAACGCAAAAAATGTGCCTTGGCTCTAAAAAGGTTGAAAAACACTGGATTAGGGACCCAAATAGGATGGATTCCGTTGTACCGAAGTGTATCGATAGCTTATTGTCAGCGAGCCAATTAACATTTACAAACACAATAAAAGTACAGAAAATTGTTGCTAGTATCGATTCCCAGGTGCCGGGAATTGGCACTGTATCGGTTCAAATGTGAACGGTACCCATCCCTACTGAACTCGGGGGCTGTGAATCTTTGGGTACCACACGATTCGATTCTTTGGGGTAACTATTCGATTGAGAATCGATTCTTGATTCAAAATCAATACTTTTTAATAACACTGGGTGCCGGTTCTATGATTAACTACATTTATCCATAAAAGTAGATAAACAGCTCTAATAAGTTTTTGTAATACTTCAAAGAAAACTGGTTTTGTTGAATAACATTTTTGCCAAACATTTAATAAAGTCAAATACAAATAAGGCAACAAGAGAAGTATCCAACACTTCTCTTGTCTAAAGTAAATCTGTACAGCAGATATAGATCATTTACATCAATAATATGGTTTGGCTGGGTGGCTGGAGAGGACTGACTAAAAAAATGTTTTAAAAATTAAAATAAATTGTCTTTTTTTTTTTCTAATCGATTAAGAATCGTTACAAATAAGAATTGCAATTCATTCGAAAATCGATTTTTTTTTTTTACACCCCTACTCCCTATCAACCGATATATACAGTTGTGGAATTAACACATTATTATGCCTAATTTGGACAACCAGGTATGGTGAAGATAAGGTACTTTTAAAAAAATAAAATAAAATAAAATAAATAAATTGAAAACATTTTCTTGAATAAAAAAAAGAAAGTAAAACAATATAAAAAACAGTTACATAGAAACTAATAATGACAATTAGTAAAATTAACTGTTAAAGGTTAGTACTATTAGTGGACCAATCATGTGTGCTTACGGACTGTATCCCTTGCAGACTGTATTGATATATATTGATATGTAATGTAGGAACCAGAATATTAATAACAGAAAGAAACAACCCTTTTGTGTGAATGAGTGTAAATGGGGGAGGAAGGTTTTTTGGGTTGGTGTACTAATTGTAAGTGTATCTTGTGTTTTTTATGTTGATTTAATTAAAAAAAAAAAAAAAAAAACGATAGATAAAAAAAAAACGATACCGATAATTTCCGATATTACATTTTAACGCATTAATCGGCCGATAATATTGGCAGGCCGATATTATCGGACATCTCTACTACAGACGTAAAATTGGCATTGTAACTCCTCCTCCAATGTGTGCAGGAGTGTCCCCATCTGATATATTCATCTGATATCGGTTTGATATCAGCAAAACAACAGTATTAGATACTTGTGCAACATCTAAATATCCTCCAATAATCCAACAAAGTTGGTCTTTTCTTGTATTTTAGTAAGGTCATTTACAAAAAATAGGTAGACATGCGAGGCTGCTAGGAGCTAGCAGCTACACAACAGCTCAGCACACAATAGCACAGAAGCTATTAAGTGTCCTTCAATGAACAATTTTGTCGACATAAACAAGTCTCACATCAGTGCATGTGACACAAAGTCAGAAAGTCTGTCTCCGTGTGCATTTCCAAGTACAACCGCAGTTATTGTGGGGTTTTGCTCTGTCAGATTTATGACAACATAGGAGCCTTCGTTTGTTTTACTTACTACTAAAAGACAAGTTGTCTTGTACGTTCACTATTTCATTTAAGGACAAAATTGCAATAAGAAACATGTTTAATGTACCATAATATTTTGTGTTAAAATAAAGCCAGTAATGCAATTTTTTGTGGTCCCCTTTATGTAGAAAAGTAACGAAAAGTATCGAAATACATTTTGGTACCGGTATTGAGACAACATTACTACAGATTAGGGATGTCCGATAATGGCTTTTTGCCGATATCCGAAATTCCGATATTGTCCAACTTTTTAATTACCGATACCGATATCAACCGATATATACAGTCGTGGAATTAACACATTATTATGCCTAATTTGGACAACCAGGTATGGTGAAGATAAGATACTTTAAAAAAATAATAAAATAAAATAAATAAATTAAAAACATTTTCTTGAATAAAAAAAGAATATAAAACAATATAAAAACAGTTACATAGAAACTAGTAATTAATGACAATTAGTAAAATTAACTGTTAAAGGTTAGTACTATTAGTGGACCAATCATGTGTGCTTACGGACTGTATCCCTTGCAGACTGTATTGATATATATTGATATATAATGTAGGAACCAGAATATTAATAACAGAAAGAAACAACCCTTTTGTGTGAATGAGTGTAAATGGGGGAGGGAGGTTTTTTGGGTTAGTGCACTAATTGTAAGTGTATCTTGTGTTTTTTATGTTGATTTAATAAAAAATAAAAAATAAATAAATTAAAAAAAACAAAAAAAAACGATACCGATAATTTCCGATATTACATTTTAACGCATTTGTGAAACATCTAAATATCCTCCAATAATCCCACAAAGTTGGTCTTTTCTTGTATTTTAGTCAGGTCATTGTGAGGAGGCGTGGCCGGCAGACCCGCAGCGAGGCGGGGCACGCCAGGGGCCGACTCCGAGATGGCGGCGAGGAGGCCTGGCCGGCGGACCGGCAGAGAGGCGGGGCGCAATTCCGTAATCACCTGTCAGTGTGTAAAAGGGCAGCAGCAGAGAAGGACGGGGCAGAAGGAGTTGGAAAGCCAGTCGATGCAGAGCGGAAGCGACAGAGAGCGAGAAGAAGACGACGTGGAGCTGAAAAGCAAACGGCAGAGCGGGCAGTTGGAGGCGGAGCTGAAACGCAACCCGACGAGAGACGGAGGTTTATTGAAATAATAAAACAAAGTCACAAACTGCTCGCCATCATGTCCATTCTTGGTGGTCCATGGAACCCGGAGGGAGGAAGGCCTCCACAGTCATTTACAAAAAAGGTAGACATGCGAGGCTGCTAGGAGCTAGCAGCTACACAACAGCTCAGCACACAATAGCACAGAAGCTAATAAGTGTCCTTCAACGAACAATTTTGTCGACATAAACAAGTCTCACATCAGTGCATGTGACACAAAGTCAGAAAGTCTGTCTCCGTGTGCATTTCCAAGTACAACCGCAGTTATTGTGGGGTTTTGCTCTGTCAGATTTATGACAACATAGGAGCCTTCGTTTGTTTTACTTACTACTAAAAGACAAGTTGTCTTGTACGTTCACTATTTTATTTAAGGACAAAATTGCAATAAGAAACATGTTTGATGTACCATAATATTTTTTGTTAAAATAAAGCCAATAATGCAATGTTTAATGGTCCCCTTTATGTAGAAAAGTAACGAAAAGTATCGTAATACATTTTGGTACCGGTATCGAGACAACATTACTACAGACTAGGGATGTCCGATATTGGCTTTTTGCCGATATCCGATATTGTCCAACTTTTTAATTACCGATACCGATATCAACCGATACCGATATCAACCGATATATTCAGTCGTGGAATTAACACATTATTATGCCTCATTTGGACAACCAGGTATGGTGAAAATAAGGTACTTTAAAAAAAAAATAATAAAATAAAATAAATAAATTAAAAACATTTTCTTGAATATAAAAGAAAGTAAAACAATACAAAAACGGCTACATAGAAACATGTTACACAAAGTCAGAAAGTCTGTCTCCGTGTGCATTTCCAAGTACAACCGCAGTTACTGTGGGGTTTTGCTCTGTCAGATTTATGACAACATTGTCTCGTAACTCAGGAGACAAAGTGTGCTGTTCGGTCCAACCAAAAAGGGAGGAAATATTTCTGCATAATTGCCATTTTATCCGCTTGTTATCGGGCTATTAATGTGAAGTGGATGAATCATGTTCCTGGCTGCGTGGGGAGTTTTTGCCGAGATTCGGTTTGATAAATACGATCGTCCCCTCAGTTCAATCACAAAAATCAAGCTCAAATTTTTTTTTTATTTTTTTTTTTTTTTTTAAATGGGCTCAAACGCAAAGCTCTCAGGTTACCGCAGCTGCGCTCGGCACGGCGCACAATTCTGGGGAACCGATTTGAAACGGGGATGGATCCAGGACAGAAAGGGGATCCGGTGGACTCGATGCGACCCGGACCACCTCGGCCAAATCCGACGCTGACAGTGATGGGGGAAGGAAAACAAAGAGCCGGAGGAAATGAATATCTTAGGCTAACACATGGTGTGAAAAGAAAGAAATGTCTCCCTCTCTCTCTCTTGCAATGACCTTGTGTTTTTCATTCCTCCTTCCCCCGCGCTCCTTGCCGATTGAAATATGCACGCATAAGACCGGGCGGGGGCTGAGGGAGAGAGGATCCAGGGGTCTTGCCCTGCGGTGGCCAATTTGTGGTGGAAAAGTGCCGCGTGTGGAGAAAAGCTCGCAGGTTGTTTGGCATATTAGGGAAGATGATGGCGTTGAAAAGATAATAACCTGCAGTCTGCCACGAAGAATGACTTACAGATGACTTCCTAGTCGGGGTTCCCCCCCTTTGCACAATGAGTCCAAGTTGTGTCTGCTGTAATATCTTCTTTCAGTCCTGAACCGCATGGTCCGGCCCATCTCAAGGCCTTCCACGCTCAAGTTTCGCCTGGTTTGCTTCATGTGGGCAGCGGGGGGGGGGGGGGGCATCTTTGTGTGCTTATAGCGCATGATTTTTGGACATTCGGCGTCATCAATTCTGGGAGAGATGAGCTAAGCGGCCAACGCGTCACCGCCGCGTTTAGCACTCAAGGGTTTTATGCTGACCGTGCGGCATTTCTGTGGCTTGTGGAGCAGCCCCCCCTCTCATCAAAGTCAAGTGAAAATGTATGACTTTCACGGTCATCATCTGATGGGAGGTCACTCCAAACCACCCAGCTGGGTGTCCCGGCTCGTATTTAACGGGATTCTCGCTTCTCTGCATTGGTTTTCCTGTTCGTTTTCGAAAAATGTTACTCTGTTTTTAAAGCCCCAAAGTACAAAACCCAAAATCAGTGAAGTTGTCACATTGTGTAAATGGTAAAAAAAAAAACAGAATACAATGATTTGCAAATCCTCCATCCATCCATCCATCTTCTTCCGCTTATCCGAGGTCGGGTCGCGGGGGCAGCAGCCTAAGCAGGGAAGCCCAGACTTTCCTCTCCCCAGCCACTTCGTCCAGCTCTTCCCGGGGGATCCCGAGGCGTTCCCAGGCCAGCCGGGAGACATAGTCTTCTCAACGTGTCTTGGGTCTTCCCCGTGGCCTCCTACCAGTCGGACGTGCCCGAAACAGGGAGGGAGGCGTTCGGGTGGCATCCTGACCAGATGCCCGAACCACCTCATCTGGCTCCTCTCCATGTGGAGGAGCTTTACTTTGAGCTCCCCCCGGATGGCAAAGCTTCTCACGCTATCTCTAAGGGAGAGTCCCGCCACCCGGCGGAGGAAACTCATTTCGGCTGCTTGTACCCGTGATCTTGTCCTTTCGGTCCATAACCCAAAGCTCATGACCATAGGTGAGGATGGGAACGTAGATCGACCGGTAAATTGAGAGCTTTGCCTTCCGGCTCAGCTCCTTCTTCACCACAACGGATCGATACAGCGTCCGCATTACTGAAGATGCCGCACCGATCCGCCTGTCGATCTCACGATCCACTCTTCCCTCACTCGTGAACAAGACTCCGAGGTACTTGAACTCCTCCACTTGGGGCAGGGTCTCCTCCCCAACCCGGAGATGGCATTCCACCCTTTTACGGGGGAGAACCATGGACTCAGACTTGGAGGTGCAGATTCTCATCCCAGTCTGCGAACCGATCCAGTGAGAGCTGAAGATCCTGGCCAGATGAAGCCATCAGGACCACGTCATCTGCAAAAAGCAGAGACCTAATCCTGCAGCCACCAAAACAGATCCCCTCGACGCCTTGACTGCGCCTAGAAATTATGTCCATAAAGGTTATGAACAGAATGGGTGACAAAGGGCGGCCTTGGCAGAGTCCAACCCTCACTGGAAACGTGTCCGACTTACTGCCGGCAATGCGGACCAAGCTCTGGCACTGATCATACAGGGAGCGGGCCACCACAATCAGACAGTCCGATACCCCATACTCTCTGAGCACTCCCCACAGGACTTCCTGAGGGACACGGTCGAATGCCTTCTCCAAGTCCACAAAGCACATGTCGACTGGTTGGGCAAACTCCCATGCACCCTCAAGGACCCTGCCGAGAGTATAGAGCTGTTCCACAGTTCCACGACCAGGACGAAAACCACACTGTTCCTCCTGAATCCGAGGTTCAACTATCCGGCGTAGCCTCCTCTCCAGTACACCTGAATAGACCTTGCAAATCCTTTTCAACTTATATTCAATTGAATAGACTGCAAAGACAAGATATTTCATGTTTGAACTGAGAAACTTCATTAATTTTTTTTGCAAATAATTAGAGATGTCCGATAATGGCTTATTTGCCGATATCCGATATTCCGATATTGTCCAACTCTTAATTACCGATTCCGATTGCAACTGATACCGATATATACAGTCGTGGAATTAACACATTATTAGGGATGCCCGAT
The DNA here is from genome assembly GCF_033978685.3 of Nerophis lumbriciformis. NCBI lineage: Eukaryota > Metazoa > Chordata > Actinopteri > Syngnathiformes > Syngnathidae > Nerophis > Nerophis lumbriciformis. The sequence goes on along the minus strand of NC_084568.2, from coordinate 31,001,188 downwards.
AATGGCTTTTTGCCGATATTGTCCAACTCTTTAATTACCGATACCGATATCAACTGACATATACAGTCGTGGAATTAACACATTATTATGCCTAATTTGGACAACCAGGTATGGTGAAGATAAGGTACTTTTAAAAAAAATAAATTAATAAGACAAAATAAGAAATAAATTAAAATCATTTTCTTGAATAAAAAAGAAAGTAAAATATAAAAACAGTTACATTGAAACTAATTAATGAAAATTAGTAAAATTAACTGGTAAAGGTTAGTACTATTAGTGGACCAGCAGCACGCACAATCATGTGTGCTTACGGACTGTATCCCTTGCAGACTGTATTGATATATTGTAGCGGTTGATTTAAGGACATAATTCACCACACCTGTTATTTGAGTTTGTCATCATCATCATTCACTGTACTGTTCTATTGTGCATATGACAATGTTGTTCTTTGTGTGCAGTTAAGAGCGAGTAATTCGGCGCGGCCCCTTTAAGTGGCCGTCGGTAGATTCTCGCAAAGGTGGGGGTTTGTTGTTCCCGCAATATTTGAGTTTTTGTTGTGATATCATTCATTCTTGCTTGTGCTTGGAAGAATAAACGACGCACACGTTTTTGTGTGTCAACTATACTTAAAGTTGTCTTGCTTTCACGCTACGAGCACAACACTGGTGACCCCGACGCTTCACTGAACGGATTCGGTGAATATTAGCGACCATGACGGCGAATGCGGTTTCTCTTAAGCTGCCCGAGTTCTGGGAAACTTCCGCGACCACATGGTTTGCCCAGGCCGAGGCACAGTTCGCCCTGCGTGGTATCACCGAGGACGACACTAAGTTTTATTATGTCGTGTCCTCCCTAGGGAGCGCGACGGCGGACAGAGTGGTTGGCATCCTCACGCACCCACCGGAGAGGAACAAGTACCTCATGTTGAAGGCTCACCTCTTACAGACATTTCAACTTTCTGACGCGGAGCGAGCTAGCCGCCTTTTTTCGTTGCAGGGGCTTGGCGATTACAAGCCCTCTGAACTAATGGACAAAATGCTGGGTCTCTTAGGTGAGCACAGACCACGATTCCTCTTCGTGCAGTTTTTCCTGAGACTCCTGCCTTCTCAGGTGCGGGCTGCTTTAGCCAACACCGCCATTTTGGACTGCCGCGAACTAGCTGCTGAAGCTGATAAGTTCTTTTTAGTTTCCCAACCTAGCTTTGTGGCTGCTTTCCTTCCGGCTGAGACAGAAAGACCCATGGCTGATTCTTCCACTCTCGCTGCTGCTGCTGCGCCCCCCAGGCGGCAACCGGATTCTGGACTATGTTTTTTCCACGCAAAGTTTGGGACCAAAGCTAGGCGGTGCCGTCCCCCGTGCAGTTTTCGTGGACCGCCTCCGGGAAACGCGGGGGCCAGCGTTCAGCAGTGGCCATGAGCGTCGGCAGTGCGGGCAGGCTGCTCTTCATCCAGGACTCCCTCTCTGGGCGACGGTTCCTGTGTGACACCGGCGCGCAGAGGAGCGTCCTGCCAGCATCAAGGTTGGACATGCTGTCTGAGTCGCATGGCCCCCCCCATGGAAGCGGCCAATGGCAGCCCTATCCGCACTTACGGAATACGGTACGTGGAACTGTGTTTTGGTGGACAGCGTTTCAGTTGGGACTTTGTGACTGCTAAAGTGACGGTGCCGCTCATCGGTGCAGATTTTCTCTGTGCTTTCGGCCTCCTTGTGGATGTTAAAAACAGGCGTTTGGTGGATGCGATTACGTTCTGCTCGTACAAGTGCAGTCTCAGCGCGACGGACTCCATCAGGCTTTCAAGCATGCTACCCATCGCAGACGTTTTTCTGCGCCTCCTCGCCGAGTTCCCCACCCTGGCGCAGCCCACGTTCTCATCATCTACCGCCAAGTATGGTGTGGAACACCACATTGCCACCGCGGGCCCCCCTGTGCACGCACGAGCCCGGCGCTTGGACCCTGCTAAGCTCTCCATCGCTAGAGCTGAATTCGAGACAATGGAACGCCTCGGGATCATTCGCCGCTCAGACAGCCCGTGGTCGTCGCCCCTCCACATGGAGGAGAAGCCCGGGGGTGGTTGGCGGCCATGCGGTGATTACCGCAGACTCAACGAGGCGACTACCCCGGACCGTTATCCGGTCCCCCACATACAAGATTTTTCCGCCAACCTCGCTGGAAAATCTGTGTTTTCTAAGGTAGATCTCGTCCGGGGCTATCATCAGGTGCCGGTCCACCCCTCTGATATCCCGAAGACAGCGGTCATCACCCCATTTGGACTGTTTGAATTTTTACGTATGCCTTTTGGCCTTAAGAGTGCCGCACAGACTTTCCAGCGGTTAATGGACTCTGTTTTACGTGACTTGCCGTTTCTATTTGTCTATTTGGATGATATCCTGGTCGCAAGCACCTCTCAGGCCGAGCATGTGACTCACCTCAGGTCCCTTTTTCAGCGCCTTAGCCAACACGGGCTCATTGTTAACCCAGCTAAGTGCCAGTTCGGGTTGTCTGTAATCGACTTCCTCGGACATCGTGTCACTGAGTGCGGGGCAGTTCCCCTCCCAGCGAAGGTTGCTGCCATCGCAAACTTCCCCCGCCCACTCACGGTTAAGGCTCTTCAGGAGTTCCTTGGCATGGTAAATTTTTACCATCGTTTCATTCCCCGAGCAGCTGACCTCATGCGGCCGCTGTATGATGCTCTTAAAGGAGCTGCTCCCAAGCACATGGTGGACTGGTCTGACGCACGGCACACTGCTTTTTTGGGGGTCAAGTCTGCTCTCGCTAACGCTACCCTGCTGGCACACCCATTACCTGATGCTCCTATTGCAATCACCACGGACGCGTCAGACTATGCTGTAGGTGCAGTGCATGAGCAGTGGGCGGGTGGCACTTGGCAGCCTTTGGCTTTCTTTAGCAGGCAGTTGCGTCCCTGCGAGCGGAAATATAGCACATTTGACCGTGAGCTCCTTGGCCTCTATCTGGCCATACGCCATTTCCGTTCGTTGCTTGAAGGCCGGCCTTTCACGGCTTTTGTGGACCACAAACCCCTCACTTTCGCGTTGGCCAAGACGGCTGAACCGTGGTCAGCTCGGCAACAGAGGCACCTCTCCTACGTCTCAGAGTTCACGACGGACATCCAGCACCTTGCTGGTAAGAGCAATGTCGTTGCTGATTGCCTTTCCCGAGCCGTCGCGAGCGCTGTCCATGTGGGACTCGATTTTGCACAAATGGCAGTTGACCAGGCCGACGACCCAGACATCCAAGCTCTGAAGGCTGCAGCCACAGGGCTTCGGTTGTCTGAGGTCCCATTTGAGGACACCGGGGTTACACTCCTTTGTGACGTCGCTACCGGTCGGCCACGGCCCCTTGTGCCCGCCATTGTGCCCGTGTGTTCGACTCCATCCACGGCCTTTCCCACCCTGGGAGGAAACCTTCCCAGCGGCTAGTTGCTGCAAAATTTGTCTGGCGTGGACTGAAAAAAGACGTTAGGGACTGGGCTTCCACATGTGTGGCATGCCACCGCTCAAAAGTGCACTGCCACACGCGGGCCCCACTGGCACCGTTTAGGGTTCCGGAGCGCCGTTTTGACCATGTCAATGTGGACCTGGTCGGACCTCTCCCATCCTCACGCGGCTGCACATACCTCCTCACGATGGTCGACAGGACCACCCGCTGGCCGGAGGCAGTACCTCTGACGTCCGCCACCTCCGCGGAGGTGGCACGCGCGTTCATTGGTACGTGGGTTGCCCGTTTCGGTACCCCATCGGACCTATCATCCGAACAGGGCTCTCAGTTCACTTCTGAGCTCTGGACCGCTGTGGCCGAGAGCTCGGGTGTGAAACTCCACCACACGACGGCGTATCACCCGCAGGCCAATGGTATGTGTGAGCGATTTCACAGGTCCATGAAGGCAGCACTTAGGGTGTCTCTGAAGGACAGCGCTTGGGTAGACAAGCTCCCTTGGGTGATGCTGGGGCTTCGGACTGCCCACAAGGAAGACTTGCAATCTTCCTCGGCAGAGTTGGTGTATGGCCAGCCCCTGCGAGTGCCAGGCGACTTTATTCCTAGCACGACGACACCTTGGTCCGCCGGTAAGCAGCGAGCTGCTCTCCTCGATGCCGCCAAGAGTTTTGTCCCCATCCCCACTTCTCAACACGGCCTTACGCCGCCTCATGTTCCCGCTTCCTTAAAGGGAGCAGCGTTTGTTTTTGTCCGACACGACGCCCACCGCGGCCCCCTTCAGCCTCCTTACGATGGGCCATTTCGCGTCCTAGAGAGCGGTGACAAGCATTTTCTGTTGGACATCGGGGGTCGGTCTGAAAAGATCACGGTGGACCAGCTGAAAGCGGCCCACTTGGATCTTAGTCAGCCGGTTACCACGGCCGTACCTCCGCGCCGGGGTCGTCCGCCCGCTCTACCTGGGCCCCATGATAATGTTATGCATCCTTCTACGCAGGCCCCCGGGACCTTGGACAGTGCAGGTGCCATTCCGGTCCCCCCTGCTGACTCCCCGGCGTTGGTACCGGTCCGGCGCACCCGGTCTGGTCGGCCCGTCCGTGCCCCTGTCCATTGACGGTTTGTTTTCTTTGTGGTGGCGAATTCTGGGGGGACGTGTGTAGCGGTTGATTTAAGGACATAATTCACCACACCTGTTATTTGAGTTTGTCATCATCATCATTCACTGTACTGTTCTATTGTGCATATGACAATGTTGTTCTTTGTGTGCAGTTAACAGCGAGTAATTCGGCGCGGCCCCTTTAAGTGGCCGTCAGTAAATTCTCGCAAAGGTGGGGGTTTGTTGTTCCCGCGATATTTGAGTTTTTGTTGTGATATCATTCATTCTTGCTTGTGCTTGGAAGAATAAACGACGCACACGTTTTTGTGTGTCAACTATACTTAAAGTTGTCTTGCTTTCACGCTACGAGCAAAACAATATATTGATATATAATGTAGGAACCACAATATTAATAACAGAGAGAAACAACCCTTTTGTGTGAATGAGTGTGAAAGAGTGTAAATGGGGGAGGGAGGTTTTTTGGGTTGGTGCACTAATTGTAAGTGTATGTTGTGTTTTTTTATGTTGATTTAATAAAAAATAAAAAAATTAAAATAAAAAAATTTTAAAAAACGATACCGATAATTTCCGATATTACATTTTAACGCATTTATCGGCCGATAATATCAGACATCTCTACACATTAGTATGCCTAATTTTGTTGTGATGCCCCGCTGGATGCATTAAACAATGTAACAAGGTTTTCCAAAATAAATCAACTCAAGTTATGGAAAAAAGTGCCAACATGGCACTGCCATATTTATTATTGAAGTCACAAAGTGCATTATTTTTTTTAACATGCCTCAAAACAGCAGCTTGGAATTGGGGACATGCTCTCCCTGAGATAATCCTGATACCCACTACAACTATGGGAAGTACTATACTTTGACTTTACCAAATACCATTATTTTTTTATTTTTTTTAAAACATGCCTCAAAACAACAGCTACAAAAACAATGAAGGAACACAGCTTCAGTCCAGAGTATACTAGAGTCATAAAGTAAACAATAACATAGTCCTCCTTTAGTGCAAGACTGGGCATACTGTATAACAGGGAATTATAAACTGGGCTCAATCTGAACAGCCGATATGGGCATCTACATCAACTATATGATTTGCCTGAGAAGCTGGACAGGACAAAAAAATAAATAAAAAAATAAAAAATAAACATTTTTGGAAACCGATACCGATAATTTCCGATAATACATTTTGAAGCACCGATAATATCGGCAGTCCGCTATTATCGGACATCTCTACAAATAATCATTAACTTGGAATTTAATGGCATCAACACATTGCAATAAAAGTTGTCACAGGGGTATTTTTACCACTGTGTTACATGGCCTTTCCTTTTAACAACACTTTTGGGAACTGAGGAGACACATTTAAGATTTTCAGGTGGAATTATTTCCCATTCTTGCTTGATGTACAGCTTACGTTGTCCGGGGTCTCCCTTGCGGTATTTTAGGCTTCATAATTAGCCACACATTTTCAATGGGAGACAGCTCTGGACTACAGCCAGGCCAGTCTAGTACCCGCACTCTTTTACTATGAAGCCACGCTGTTGTAACACGTAACTTGGCATTGTCTTGCTGAAATAAGCAGGGGCGTCCATGAAAAAAATGTTGCTTGGATGGAAACATATGTTAAAGTACCAATGATTGTCACACACACTCTAGGTGTGGTGAAATGTGTCCTCTGTATTTGACCCATCCCCTTGTTCACCCCCTGGGAGGTGAGGGGAGCAGTGGGCAGCAGCGGTGGCCGCGCCCGGGAATCATTTTTGGTGATTTAACCCCCAATTCCAACCCTTGATGCTGAGTGCCAAGCAGGGAGGTAATGGGTCCCATTTTTATAGTATTTGGTATGACTCGGTTGGGGTTTGAACTCACAACCTACCCATCTCAGGGCGGACACTCTAACCACTAGGCCACTGAGTAGGTAGTATGTTGCTGCAAAACCTCTATGTACCTTTCAGCATTAATGGTGCCTTCACAGATGTGTAAGTTACCCATGCCTTGGGCACTAATACACTCCCAAACCATCACAGATGCTGGCTTTGGAACTTTGCGCCTATAACAATCCGGATGGTTCTTTTCCTCTTTGGTCCGGAGGACACGACGTCCACATTTTCCAAAAACAATTTGAAATGTGGACTTGTCAGGCAAAGAACACTTTTCCACTTTGCATCAGTCCATCTTAGATGAGCTCGGGCCCAGCGAAGCCAGCGGCGTTTCTGGGTGTTGTTGATAAATGGCTTTGGCTTTGCATAGTAGAGTTTTAACTTGCACTTATAGATGTAGCGACAAACTGTAGTTACTGACAGTGGTTTTCTGAAGTGCTCCTGAGCCCATGTAGTGATATCCTTTACACACTGATGTCGGTTTTTGATGCAGTACCGCCTGAGCGATCGAAGGTCACGGGCATTCAATGTTACGTGCAGTGATTTCTCCAGATTCTCTGAACCTTTTGATGATATTACGGACTGTAGATGGTGAAATCCCTAAATTCCTTGCAATAGCTCGTTGAGAAATGTTCTTAAACTGTTCGACAATTTGCTCACGCGTTTGTTGACAAAGTGGTGACCCTCGCCCCATCCTTGTTTGTGAATAACTGAGCATTTCATGGAAGCTGCTTTTATACCCAATCATGGCACCCACCTGTTCCCAATTAGCCTGTCCACCTGTGGTATGTTCCAAATAAGTGTTTGATGAGCATTCCTCAACTTCCTCAGTCTTTTTTGCCACTTGTGCCAGCTTTTTTGAAACATGTTGCAGGCATCTAATTCCAAATGAGCTAATATTTGCAAAAAATAAAGTTTTCCAGTTCAAACAATAAATATATTGTCTTTGCAGTCTATTCAATTGAATACAGGTTAAAATGTATTTGCGTTCTGTTTTTATTTACGATTTACACAAACGTGCCAACTTTACTGGTTTTGGGTTTTGTACATCACAGAACTCAAATTTATGCTCCAGCTCGCGCGCTGAGGTCCGAGGGCTAGTTCCAACTAGGCGAGACAGGGCCTTCTCTGTTGTTGGCCCTAAACTTTGGAATGTTCTGTGCCCTCATGTCAGAATTATGTTTTAAGTCTCGTCTTAAAACCCACTTTTATTCTCTGGCTTTTAAATCGGCGTGATTCTTATGGTTCTCTGTGTCTTTTATTGTTTTATTCTATTATATAGATTAGTTTTTTTTATAGTTTTACTCCATTTTACTGATGTCTTTTATTATTTCTATTAAGTTTTTTTTACCGGTTTCCTTTTAAATGCGTGTAATTTGATTACTTTTTATCGTTTATTTTTTATGTGCAGCTCTCAGGAGACAGTTTTGTTGTTAATAGTGCAATATAAATGAAGGGGATTGGATTATTAGGACCCCCTTCCCCCCTTTTAGGAGGGGAGAGTCCACCCACGTCCTTTTGTTCGAAGGCTGTCTAAAATGATGAGGTGACGAGAGCTGAAGTTGAGCAATTTCGGGGTGAGTACAAACAATAGCAATACCAGCGCTGTGAAAAAGAGCCAAGAAATCTAAATCTCTAAAATATTGTCCACGTTGGTCGGTCTGCATTGGCAAGGATCGAAACTGAAAGTTAACTTAACATGTGTGCCGAGCGCACACACATTTTGCTCTACTCGCACATCACAACACCATTAAACTAGAGATTAAAACAATAAATAAATAAATAAAAATAAATAAAAATTAAAAATTAAAATTACTATAGACCGTATTTTCCCGACAATAGAGCGCAGCGGTATATAAGCCACAGCCACATAATTGCAACACAAAAAAAAATATCCGCAGATACATACATTGTGAAATTAGTTATTTACACAGAAATATTTTGTAAATACCTTAATTGTTTCCAAACAGTGTCTGTAACACGGCAGTAAAACGGCGGATCAAACAAAACAGAAGTCATCGTCATGGATTGAGTCTGGTTAGCTCTCTTCAGCTAACCACACTCAATAACTCCACGGTGACGTTTTGGTGAATTTACTGAGGAATTTGTGAAACCAAAACAATACAAAAAGAATGCCATAGTAAGTTAATAATTCTAACACAGACACGTGTTAGCATATTAGCTAATGCCAACGACGCTGGCATGATTACATTACGATAGCGCGTATATGCATGAAAACACTACAACATACATCGCACATGGGACGGTTTAGTAAGTACGAATTGTTTTAGTTATATTGTAAAACTTACAAAACGCTGCTTGGAGTGATGAATGAAGAATCCATACGAATAGAAACGCTAGAACATTGGACAAACAGTAAGAGACCATTTCGGTGGATTTGCAAGGGTTTGATGAAAGCTATCCGCATTATGGCCGTCAGCGAAGAAAAATCCACAAAATTGGCTGCACCGTTTTATAAGCCGCAAGATTCAAAGCGTAGGAAAACAGTAGCGGCTGACAGAATTACTGCTGTGTGTGTGAGAGTGCATGGATAAGAAAACAGGGTGAGCTCATCATGTGTTATCTCTTGGAGCAGGACCAAGGCCAATTCTAAGGCCTTCTATTCTGCTTCAAAGTGGAAAATATTCCTCTAATATTCTGATCAAGGGTTTTCCTTCACTCTGTCCCCAAAGTGGTTGCTCACATGAGGTGTTTTTTTTTTTGCACAGTTTCAATAATGTAAATTGATATTGAAGACATACATGTTTATTTAAAAACGTCATGCCTTCCAAGAACAACACCTTATTTGTATCGATTCCTTTTTTCAAATTCATATTTGACCGTAGTTTGTGCACACCTGGAGGTAAGAGAGAGTCCAACAAGCTGTAGCTGGAGATTTGTTCTGACCAAATATGACCTCACGATGGTGGTAGAGCGAACATCTCATCCATAAATCAGTGAAACTTACCCTGAATGGGGATTTGAACCCATATTAGTACCAAATAAGTACTTTTAAAATGGCTCTGGGGCTTAAACGCTGCCCAAAACGGTGCTTTAGAAAAATAAAACATCACATTTTTGTAAAAAATAATAATAATAATAAAAATAAATAAATAAAATAAAAAAGCCTTTTATTTCGATGGATTCTTGGGACATTGAAGTTGAACAAACTAATGATTCAAATACTTCGGTGATGTATAAATTAAATAACTAAGTAATACAAGCAAAAATAAGATATACAATCAACAGGTTGTATAATTATTGCAGACATGTGAAAATGTGTATATAAAAAAAACGGCTTACTTGACTTGTAAAGTTTGATGGTCAAATATCCAAGTGTTCTTGAATGCAACCTTGCTCATGAGGAAGTGGTGTGTTTTTATTGTGGCAACTTGCCAGGCAGTGTAACTACTTTTCTTTTGTCGAGCACAAAGAAAAGAACATCTTAGTTAAATGTAAGTTGTGTCTTGGATCAAAGATCCCATCTACTGCCCAAAACAGCAATTCAAATCTGCTGAAACAGCTACAAAAGCAACATGCTTGGACGAAGCTAGTAAAGAGAGACACACTTCACCTCCACCTAAGGATTTTAACGGAGGCCAGGACAACATTGATAGAGACATTGCAACGTATGTGGTAGAAGACATGCAGGCTATTTCTACAGTGGGGTCACCCGCTTTCAGGCAGCTAATTAGCATGATAGCGGGCATCAAATGGCACGAAAACATTTTTCCAAGTTCCTGGAGTGAGCACAAACATGGAAAGCAAGCTAAAGACACTCCAAACTCTGCCTCTGCTCAGGTACACACACTGTTAATTCTCTTATATACTCTTTCATTTTAGACTTCTAGAGCATGGGTGTCAAACTCGTATTTTGTAGCATCCCGGAAGAGTTAGTGCTGCAAAGGATTCTGGGTATTTGTTCTGTTGTGTTTATTAAAGTTAAAGTTAAAGTACCAATGATTGTCACACACACACTAGGTGGGGTGAAATTTGTCCTCTGCATTTGACCCATCCCCTTGATCGCCCCCCTGGGAGGTGAGGGGAGCAGTGGGCAGCAGCGGTGCCGCGCCCGGGAATCATTTTTGGTGATTTAACCCCTAATTCTAACCCTTGATGCTGAGTGCCAAGCAGGGAGGTAATGGGTCCCATTTTTATAGTCTTTGGTATGACTCGGCCGGGGTTTGAACCCACAACCTACCGAACTCAGGGCGGACACTCTAACCACTAGGCCATTGTGTTACGGTGCGGATGTTCTCCCGAAATGTGCTTGTCTATCTTGTTTGGTGTAGATTCACAGTGTGGCGTATATTTCTAACAGTGTTAAAGTTTTTTATACTGGCACCCTCAGTGTAACCTGTATCGTTGTTGATGAAGTATGCGTTGCATTCGCTCGTGTGTGCGTACATAAGCCGCACATATCTTGTGACTGGGTCTGAACGATGTTAGAATGGATGAAAAGCGGACGTGACGATAGCTCGTAGAGTACGTTAAAGGTTAATTTGTTCAACCTTGGCCCGCGGCTTTGTTCAGTATTAAATTTTGGCCCCACTCTGTATTTGAGTTTGACACCCCTGTTCTAGAGTGTTTGATTATCACATCACTCTAAATGTATAGACTATAAAGTTCACAAACATAAAGAGGGATGCTAGTGGGCCAGGCCAATCTTTCCTTTTCTTTAAACTAAAACTGGGGAAATGCGTAGAGTGTTCTGGGCTTCACTGAAGACATGATTTTATTTCACAATTCCTTGAGAGAGAGAAAAAAAGGCCTGGTTAGGCATGTGTGCTGTATATAGTGACATGACATATAATCATGTCATGTGTGCCTTCCTTGGCTGAAGCCAGGTTTACAGCTATGTTGTGACATATTATGCGGTTTGTTACTTATGTATGTTATGTTGCAGCTATTTAAAATAGTTTTGTCAATTCAGTGATGCAAATGCATGTCAAGTTGATCAACATATTGTATTATTCTCCAGTGCAATAACAGTACTGAAATGAAGGCTAAAAGGGCATTGGAGCCTGTGTATATGTGTATGTATATATATATACACATATACACATACACACACACATATATATATACACATATACACACACACACACATATATATATATATATACACACACACACACACACACACACACACACACACACACACACACACATATATATACACACACACACACACACACACACACACATATATATATATATATATATATATATATATATATATATAAAATACTTGGATTTCAGTGAATTCTAGCTATAAATATACTGCTCCCCCCTTAACCCTGCCCCCGTCCCCACCCATGCCGACCCCCCAAATCTCCCGAATTCGGAGGTCTCAAGGTTGGCAAGTATGCATTCATGTCCATTTCCAAAACAGAAAGTGCAAGATTGTCAGAGACATTTTAAAACAAGCTATTGGTGCACTTTTGTGCATGATGTCACTAAGATGACATATCAAAACACTAAATTAAAGTGCACTTTGTGTACAGAACGCCACTACAATAGTTTAAAACAAATTAAAGTGCACTTTTGTGCATGATGTCACACAAGAGTCAATTCAAAATGAGCTGCATAATAGGAAGTCAAATAGTGTATGTCCTTCGCTATGTGGTAGTGTGACAGTTTGACCCCACACTGTCACTGTTTGACCTTTGGACTTCCTCACAAACCGTGCACATTTGTTAGGAAGCTCAACATGGACACAAACATTCAATCTTGTTAGCCAGTGAAAAGCATGTGCTCAACAAACAAATTGTTACCTGTCACTCACCATGGCTCTGAACAATTGACCAAAAGAGTCAGGGTGGGGTTGAGGGCTTTATATAGGTGACCACACCTGCATTCACTAATTAGGCCAAATTTGGGTCGAACCATGATCTTCAAATGCTGGGTGTTACAGAAGGACACTGGACATTTAAAAGTTGTGTTGTCTAAGCCTGAATATACTATGTACAAAAATGACTGCTCTACACATGCAAAAGTACCATGTGAATACTTTTTAGACATGTGATGGTTATTTATGGTGAAATTTACAAAATAACTGTTTTCTTAATTTCCCCTGTCAAATTGGTCCCAGCTAGTGGGCGGGGCTAAGGGCTATTTAAGTTGGAAAATGCCGTTTTTCTGACAGTCTGCTGTCGGTCACTGCCAGACGAGGATCTCTGTCCTGAGCAAGAGTTTCGGTCTCCATGCATCAAACATCTACTGAGATTGTGGGTGCTTTGTTTTTTCTGTCGTTGTTCACCTTTTGACACTTTTTGGGATTTCAATAAATGTTTGTAAACTGTCACCAACTGCGTGCCTTGCCATCCTTGATTTGAAAGTCTGGTTTGCAAAGGTTACATTACCTTCACCCGAGCCTGGGTGTGACATATGGTGGCAGTGGTGGGATGGCAAGCCGCAGAGTTTACAAACATTTATCTGGCAGAGGGCAGGCCAGAACTGGTTTGAGATCCCAAGTGTCGGAGGTGGCAATGACAGAGGAGACTGATGAGATGGCTGGTCGAGGGGCCATGGCGATGAGGCTGGACCGGACGACTATGGCTGAGGAGCGTGAAGTTGGATGGAACACCGAGGAGTCCGAAGAAGACGTCAAAGGTTTTGAGAACTCTGGGGCTAGGCGTAAGCAGCATAGGAAGGGGTCTAGGAAGGCTAGGTGGTCTGCTGAGCCACCAAGGACTGAAAGAGTGTTAAATGAACCTACCCTGGTTAATATGTTCCAAGACTTTTTGATTGGACAGCAACGTAGGGAAGCTGTCCTAGTTCGTGAACTCCAGGAGTTAAAAACTGTCTGTACAAGACCTAGCCTAGATCACTCACTCACTAAACAAAATGCTAACCGTACTCCTGACGATAGTTGTGAGCAGTCGCCCAAACCCAAACCCAGAACTCGTCCACATCCAAATCTTAGTCCTCAAGCGTCGTCGTCCAGAGATTCCTCGCCACCTGATCATCATCTCCGACAAGGCCCAAAGATGCTCCCTTTCCAGCAGGGTGAGGACATCGAAAACTTTCTTGTCCGCTTCGAGCGCATCGCTCGCACCTGGGGCTGGCATCAGTCTGACTGGGCCTGCCGACTCGTTCCACTCTTGACCGGTAAAGCTCTGGATGCCTATTCTGCGATGGAGGAAGATGCTTCCAACGTCTATGCTGACCTAAAAGAAGCCCTCCTTGCTAAGTTTGATATCTCTCCTGAGACTTATAGGCTCCAGTTCCGGTCAACCTACATTCCCCCTGGTGAATCTCCCAAGGAGACTTACAACAGACTAAAAGGTCTCTACAGAAGATGGATCAAGCCGGAGCAGCGTTCCAAAGAAGACATCGCAGAGCTTTTTATCCTGGAGCAAATGATTCGCTTGCTGCCCAACGAAATGAAGAATTGGGTCAAGGAACACGAGCCAGAAGACGGACTTACTGCTGCTAAACTTGCAGGCCAGTACTTGAATGCTCGTAAAGGACTCCGAATGCCAAGGCAGCAGAACAACCGTGTAGCAGCTCAAGGTGCAGCCGACCTGTCACACCAAAGAGGTGTGCAGAAAGCAGGTGGTTACAGCACCTCAGGGGACAACAGACCGCTCCCGAGACAGAGTCCAGTGAAGGATCTCATCTGCTACCACTGCCAACAGCCGGGGCACCGAGCCCCAGTCTGCCCCTTGAAAGGTCCAAAGCTGTCCAGCTTCTGTCATGTTCCCCATCCATCTGTGTCAGCTTCAGTCATGGCACCTGCTCTTGCACCCAATCCTGAACCTGAGGCCAAACCTAACACTGAGCCTATCATGATGCCAGCTTGTGTTAATGGCCGTCCAGTGCAAGCACTGTTGGACACAGGTAGCTCCATGACACTGTTGAACCATTCTTTTGTGTCACTTGGTAATCTTGACTATCAGCATGCCACAGCCATTCAATGTGTCCATGGTGATCAAAAAATATATCCCGTGGCTGATGTGACCATCATCATCGATGACCAGGCTTTCTTGCTCCGTGTGGGGGTTCTTGATCACATGCCCCATGACATGATCTTGGGCAGAGACTTGCCTATTCTGCATGATCTTGTTCATCAGACACACAAGCAGAAAGTGAAATCCAGTTTTATTCCAGCCATTCAAGAGGCTTATCCAGTACGCACCCGTGCCCAGACAGCCAAGCTAGGGCTGGAGCCTCTTCCTGACTTGGACCCTTCTCTATGCCACCATATGTCACACCCAGAACTCGCCCACATCCAAATCTTAGTCCTCAAGCGTCGCCGTCCAGAGATTCCTCGCCACCTGACCATCATCTCAGACAAGGCCCAAAGATGCTCCCTTTCCAGCGGGGTGAGGACATCGAAAACTTTCTTGTCCGTTTTGAGCGCATTGCTCGCACCTGGGGCTGGCATCAGTCTGACTGGGCCTGCCGACTTGTTCCACTCTTGACCGGTAAAGCTCTGGATGCCTATTCTGCGATGGAGGAAGATTCTTCCAACGTCTATGCTGACCTTAAAGAAGCCCTCCTTGCTAAGTTTGATATCTCTCCTGAGACTTATAGGCTCCAGTTCCGGTCAACCTACATTCCCCCTGGTGAATCTCCCAAGGAGACTTACAACAGACTCAAAGGTCTCTACAGAAGATGGATCAAGCCAGAGCAGCGTTCCAAAGAAGACGTCGCAGAGCTTTTCATTCTGGAGCAAATGCTTCGCTTGCTGCCCAACGAAATGAAGACTTGGGTCAAGGAACACGAGCCAGAAGACGGACTTACTGCTGCTAAACTTGCAGGCCAGTACTTGAATGCTCGTAAAGGACTCCGAATGCCAAGGCAGCAGAACAACCGTGTAGCAGCTCAAGGTGCAGCCGACCTGTCACACCAAAGAGGTGTGCAGAAAGCAGGTGGTTACAGCACCTCAGGGGACAACAGACTGCTCCCGAGACAGAGTCCAGTGAAGGATCTCATCTGCTACCATTGCCAACAGCCAGGGCATCGAGCCCCAGTCTGCCCCTTGAAACAGAAGACCTGGTATGACCAAAAAGCACGTCACAGGGTGCTACAGCCAGGTCAAAAGGTCATGCTGTCGCTTCCAACCTCGCGTCATAAACTGCTGGCCCAATGGAAAGGTCCTTACTCCGTGGTCAGACAAGCTGGTCCAGTCACTTATGAGATCTCACATCCAGAGAAAAGAAAGGCATCCCAAGTGTACCACATCAACCTTCTGAAGGAATGGAAGGAGAGGAAATCCTCTGTGGAAGGAAAGGATGTCCAGGCCAGTCAAGTACCTACTCAAAGCCAGGAGTTGCAAGAGGAAAAGGTGATGCTGGTACGGGAAGTGGAAATGGAGGATGATGTGGAGGAGACAGATCTGTCCATGCTCACTACACCACAGAAACCTGATGTAAGTCACTTGTCTGCACAATCTGCCCGTAAACTATTGCAAGTGTGTGAAGAATTCCCCGTATTGTTCAGTGGAAAGCCAGGAAGAACTCCACTAATTGAACATGTCATTCATTTAAAAAACCCAACACCTATCCGTCAGCAACCCTACAGAGTGCCTGAGCGGCTGGTGGAGCCCCTCAACCATGAAATCCAAACCATGCTGGATCTAGGAGTGATTGAACCCTCAAACAGTGAGTGGTGTAACCCCATTGTCCTTGTTCCTAAAAAAGACAATACAATAAGAGTATGTAGTGACCTACGCAAAGTGAACGCCGTTTCTAAATTCGATGCTTATCCCATGCCACGTATTGATGAACTTCTTGAGAAGCTCGGCAAAGCTGTGTTCATTACCACCCTTGACCTGTGTAAGGGATACTGGCAAGTCCCTTTAGAGAAGGAGTCAAGGGAGTACACTGCCTTCCGTGGACCAAAGGGTCTCTATCATTACACGGTTATGCCGTTCGGACTCCATGGAGCCCCCGCAACATTTCAGCGGCTAATAAAGTTAAAGTTAAAGTTAAAGTACCAATGATTGTCACACACACACTAGGTGTGGCGAAATTATTCTCTGCATTTGACCCATCACCCTTGATCACCCCCTGGGAGGTGAGGGGAGCAGTGGGCAGCAGCGGTGGCCGCGCCCGGGAATCATTTTTGGTGATTTAACCCCCAATTCCAACCCTTGATACTGAGTGCCAAGCAGGGAGGAAATGGGTCCCATTTTTATAGTCTTTGGTATGACTCGGCCGGGGTTTGAACCCACAACCTACCGATCTCAGGGCGGACACTCTAACCACTAGGCCACTGAGTATTGGATCGCGTTCTGCAGGGGTGTGGCCAGTTCTCTGCTGCCTATCTCGATGATGTGGTGGTTTTCAGCACTTCCTGGAAAGACCACCTCTCTCACCTGCGTCAAGTCCTGCTCCGGATCCGTTCTGCCGGGCTCACTCTTAACACCCAGAAATGTGAGTGGGCCAAAACTGAGGTGTGTTACCTAGGTTACCATCTTGGCAACGGGCAGATACATCCTCAGGTGGACAAGGTGAAGGCTATCCAAGACAGTCCTAGACTTGGGGCTTTCCGGGTGGTACAGAAGATTTGTGCCCCACTTCTCTACCATCACAGCTCCTCTTGTCAAGCTGACAACCAAAGCATCCTCTAATCCAGTCAAATGGACAGACACATGTGAAACTGCCTTCATGAATGTCAAAACTATTCTATGCTCTTCCCCGGTCTTACAAAGTCCTGATTTCAACCAGCGATTCCTTGTTCAAGTTGATGCCTCCAGTGTGGGCCTTGGAGCCGTTCTAGCCCAAGGAAAGGAGGGCGAGGAACAACCGCTTCTATATCTGAGCCGTAAACTGCATCCCAGAGAAACTAGGTACTCTGCCATCGAAAAGGAATGTCTCGCCATCAAGTGGGCATTGGACAGCCTACGTTATTACCTTCTGGGACGGACCTTTGATCTGGAAACAGACCAACGGGCATTGAGCTGGATCAACTCCATGAGGGATAAGAACTCCCGTGTCACCAGATGGTACTTGGCGTTACAGCCCTATTGCTTCATCGTTACACATCGAGCTGGCAAAACTAACTTGCTAGCTGATTACCTGTCTCGTCTCCCTGGACTTGCTGTCGCTGGAGAGGAGGGAGGTAATGTGACAGTTTGACCCCACACTGTCACTGTTTGACCTTTGGACTTCCTCACAAACCGTGCACATTTGTTAGGAAGCTCAACATGGACACAAACATTAAATCTTGTTAGCCAGTGAAAAGCATGTGCTCAACAAACAAATTGTTACCTGTCACTCACCATGGCTCTGAACAATTGACCAAAAGAGTCAGGGTGGGGTTGAGGGCTTTATATAGGTGACCACACCTGCATTCACTAATTAGGCCAAATTTGGGTCGAACCATGATCTTCAAATGCTGGGTGTTACAGAAGGACACTGGACATTTAAAAGTTGTGTTGTCTAAGCCTGAATATACTATGTACAAAAATGACTGCTCTACACATGCAAAAGTACCATGTGAATACTTTTTAGACATGTGATGGTTATTTATGGTGAAATTTACAAAATAACTGTTTTCTTAATTTCCCCTGTCAAATTGGTCCCAGCTAGTGGGCGGGGCTAAGGGCTATTTAAGTTGGAAAATGCCGTTTTTCTGACAGTCTGCTGTCGGTCACTGCCAGACGAGGATCTCTGTCCTGAGCAAGAGTTTCGGTCTCCATGCATCAAACATCTACTGAGATTGTGGGTGCTTTGTTTTTTCTGTCGTTGTTCACCTTTTGACACTTTTTGGGATTTCAATAAATGTTTGTAAACTGTCACCAACTGCGTGCCTTGCCATCCTTGATTTGAAAGTCTGGTTTGCAAAGGTTACATTACCTTCACCCGAGCCTGGGTGTGACAGGTAGGTTCCTGCGGACGTTATCTCCTTCTGTTGTTGACTAGTTTTTTCGTACGGTGTTGATCTGGAAATGGTTGCGTCGGCATTTTGTTGGTGTGGCACCGGCCGGAGATGTCGACATGCGGAGTTTCAAGCACTCCTCATTCTCTAGCCCAGGCCTGGGGCCAAATTTAGAGGAAAAAAATGTGTCTGGGGGCCGGTACATCTAATTTTAGGAACATTAATACAAAACCTCACAATAATGTCTGATTGAATGCTAAAAACGTTACGACAGACCGAAAGAATGTGGGATTTACAATATTAAACTATGAAGGATAAAACACTGAATATTGACAACATATGAACGTCACACCCCCTCTTGATCGACATATTTTACAATCAAGCAAAACAACAAAAAATGCAACAAACAGCGATATATGAATGCAAAGGGTAAAAACTACAATCTGATATATGTCATATATCACTAAGCTTTAGAACTTTGTTGTAAAAATCTCTTTACCTGACACCCGCATTTCAGGCTGGCCGCTCTGGAAACACTCTGTGGAAACGCTCCCCACCCACACTGCTTGGTGCCTCGTCTGAGATGCTGTGACTTAGATTACCATAGTAACTAATGACGGAGATATATATATATCTACATATATACATATTTAAGAGTTATTTCTTTCTATAGTCATATTTGAAATAGCTATTGGTTTCCATTTGTACTCTTTCTAATTTTGGTACACTGTGAGTTACCTTGAGTTTGGGAATGTGGGGAGTAGCAGTACTCCTTTTCTTTAACTCATCCTGTCTCTTGCCGACGCGATTGAATGTGTTGTTTTTAGGTTGGTCTCTCCAAAGCTTTGGAAATAAATTGCAAAATACCTATTCTGTTCTGGTGATCATTCAAACTCAGCTTGTATGTCATTCGAAAGAACTTGGGATTGACCAGTAACTTAAATTCCCTTGGAGGAAGAACTGGTCCAAACGCAACACTAATTAGATGACCATAGTAACTAGTATATCATGCAAAAGCGCAGATTCCAAGCACTGAAATACTTTGTGTATCGAGACAAAAGACCAGGACTGACCTGCTCTTGGCCCTTGATGACGAGGGGTGGAACACGTTTATTTCCACTTCCTTTCAATGCCACCACCAGGAAGTGATCCTCCTCTCCAGTCCATCCCGTGGCGACCTGGGGAGGAAACAGACCGTGACATCCGTCTGTTCTCGCAAGAAGGAAGCGTCTGTGGATGGCGATGACCACAACGTATCCCACCGGGACTTAGCAAGATCACGATGCACTAATCAGGCAGATGGCGACTAGACTGTCCAGATTGTCTGGGAAGACGTTGGGCCTCTCATCCCAGCAGGCTTCGTCAATTCCTGCTCTCAGACTCGGGACGAGTGGATCGATACTGAAAGAACGATACTGTCGATACCAGACCTTCATGCTCTAATATTGATCCTAAAATCAAAGTATCGATACTTTTTGATACGTCAGGGGTGTCCAAACTTTTTTCCAGTGATATTTTTTTCTTGAAGAAAATGCTAAAAACGGATATTGTGTCAGCTTTGTATGATAAGTGACTCAGTATATTATTGATTATTAGTGACAACATTTCACATTTTTCTCATTAACCATTTTTTTCTTACATTTTTACTGTTTTTTTACAATAATAATTTGATTATGTAGCTGCATAACCACCTGTGTCAAAATATTAATCATATTTAACTTATGTGTTTATTATTGGGCCCTTGTATGTAAGTGTTTATTGTTGGGCCCTTGTACGTAACGGTGTTTATAATTGGGCCCTTGTACGTAACGGTGTTTATTATTGGGCCCTTGTATGCAACAGAGATTATTATTGGGCCCTTGTATATAACGGTGTTTATTATTGGGCCCTTGCACGCAACGGGGTTTATTATTAGGCCCTTGTACGCAACGGTGATTATTATTGGGCCCTTGTACGTAACTGTGTTTAATTTTGGGCCCTTGTATTCAAAAGTGTTTATTACTGGGCCGTTGTACGCAACAGTGTTTATTACTGGGCCCTTGTACGTAACGGTGTTTAGTATTGGGCCCTTGTACGCAACGGTGTTTAGTATTGGGCCCTTGTACGCAACGGTGTTTATTATTGGGCCCTTGTACGCAACGGTGTTTATTATTGGGCCCTTGTATGCAACAGAGTTTATTATTGGGCCCTTGTATGCAACAGAGTTTATTATTGGGCCCTTGTACGCAACGGTGTTTAGTATTGGGCCCTTGTACGCAACGGTGTTTATTATTGGGCCCTTGTATGCAACAGAGTTTATTATTGGGCCCTTGTATGCAACAGAGTTTATTATTGGGCCCTTGCACGCAACGGGGTTTATTATTAGGCCCTTGTACGTAACAGTGTTTATTATTGGGCCCTTGTACGCAACAGTGTTTATTATTGGGCCCTTGTACGCAACAGTGTTTAGTATTGGGCCCTTGTACGCAACAATGTTTATTATTGGGCCCTTGTACGCAACAATGTTTATTATTGGGCCCTTGTACGCAACAATGTTTATTATTGGGCCCTTGTACGCAACGGTGTTTATTATTGGGCCCATGTACGCAACAGAGTTTATTATTGGGCCCTTGTACGTAACGGTGTTTAGTATTGGGCCCTTGTACGCAACGGTGTTTAGTATTGGGCCCTTGTACGCAACGGTGTTTATTATTGGGCCCTTGTACGTAACGGTGTTTAGTATTGGGCCCTTGTACGCAACAGTGTTTAGTATTGGGCCCTTGTACGCAACGGTGTTTATTATTGGGCCCTTGTACGCAACAGAGTTTATTATTGGGCCCTTGTATGCAACAGAGTTTATTATTGGGCCCTTGCACGCAACGGGGTTTATTATTAGGCCCTTGTACATAACAGTGTTTATTATTGGGCCCTTGTACGCAACAGTGTTTAGTATTGGGCCCTTGTACGCAACGGTGTTTAGTATTGGGCCCTTGTACGCAACAATGTTTATTATTGGGCCCTTGTACGCAACAATGTTTATTATTGGGCCCTTGTACGCAACAATGTTTATTATTGGGCCCTTGTACGCAACGGTGTTTATTATTGGGCCCTTGAACGCAACGGTGTTTATTATTGGGCCCTTGAACGCAACGGTGTTTATTATTGGGCCCTTGAACGCAACGGTGTTTATTATTGGGCCCTTGAACGCAACGGTGTTTATTATTGGGCCCTTGTACGCAACGGTGTTTATTATTGGGCCCTTGTATTTAACTGTGTTTATTATTGGGCCCTTGTATTTAACTGTGTTTATTATTGGGCCCTTGTATTTAACTGTGTTTATTATTGGGCCCTTGTATTTAACTGTGTTTATTATTGGGCCCTTGTATGTAACAGTGTTTATTTTTGCCCTCTTGTATTTAACAGTGTTTATTGGGCCCTTGTACGTAACAGTGTTTATTATTGGGCCCTTGTACGTAACTGTGTTTAATTTTGGGCCCTTGTATTCAAAAGTGTTTATTATTGGGCCCTTGTATTCAAAAGTGTTTATTATTGGGCCCTTGTATTCAAAAGTGTTTATTATTGGGCCCTTGTATTCAAAAGTGTTTATTATTGGGCCCTTGTATTCAAAAGTGTTTATTATTGGGCCCTTGTATTCAAAAGTGTTTATTATTGGGCCCTTGTATTCAAAAGTGTTTTTTATTGGGCCCTTGTATTCAAAAGTGTTTTTTATTGGGCCCTTGTATTCAAAATTTTTTCTTATTGGGCCCTGGTATTCAAAAGTGTTTATTATTGGGTTTTGGTATTCAAAAGTGTTTATTATTGGGTTTTGGTATTCAAAAGGGCAGCACGTTGTCAGAGGGGTAAGTGCATCTGCCTCACAATACGAAGGTCCTGAGTAGTCTTGGGTTCAATCCCGGGCTCGGGATCTTTCTGTGTGGAGTTTGCATGTTCTCCCCGTGACTGCGTGGGTTCCCTCCGGGTACTCCGGCTTCCTCCCACCTCCAAAGACATGCACCTGGGGATAAGTTGATTGGCAACACTAAATTGGCCCTAGTGTGTGAATGTGAGTGTGAATGTTGTCTGTCTATCTGTGTTGGCCCTGCGATGAGGTGGCGACTTGTCCAGGGTGTACGCCGCCTTCTGCCCGATTGTAGCTGAGATAGGCTCCAGCGCCCCTCGCGACCCCAAAAGGGAATAAGCGGTAGAAAATGGATGGATGGATGGGTATTCAAAAGTGTTTATTATTGGGCCCTTGTATTCAAAAGTGTTTATTATTGGGCCCTTGTGTTTAACAGTGATTATTATTGGGCCCTTGTGTTTAACAGTGTTTATTATTGGGCCCTTGTGTTTAACAGTGTTTATTATTGGGCCCTTGTGTTTAACAGTGTTTTTTATTGGGCCCTTGTATGTAACAGTGTTTATTATTGGGCCCTTGTGTTTAACAGTGTTTATTATTGGGCCCTTGTGTTTAACAGTGTTTATTATTGGGCCCTTGCGTTTAACAGTGTTTATTATTGGTCCCTTGCGTTTAACAGTGTTTATTATTGGGCCCTTGTGTTTAACAGTGTTTATTATTGGGCCCTTGTGTTTAACAGTGTTTATTATTGGGCCATTGTATGTAACAGTGTTTATTATTGGGCCCTTGTATGTAACAGCATTTATTATTGGGCCCTTGTATGTAACACTGTTTATTATTGGGCCCTTGTATGTAACACTGTTTATTATTGGGCCCTTGTATGTAACAGCGTTTATTATTGGGTCCTTGTATGTAACAGTGCTTATTATTGGGCCCTTGTATGTAACAGTGCTTATTATTGGGCCTTTGTATGTAACACTGTTTATTATTGGGCCCTTGTATGTAACACTGTTTATTATTGGGCCCTTGTATGTAACACTGTTTATTATTGGGCCCTTGTATGTAACACTGTCTATTATTGGGCCCTTGTATGTAGCAATGTCTATTATTGGGCCCTTGTATGTAGCAATGTCTATTATTGGGCCCTTGTATGTAGCAATGTTTGTTATTGGGCCCTTGTATGTAGCAATGTTTATTATTGGGCCCTTGTATGTAAAAGTGTTTATTATTGGAACAGTGTTTATTATTGGGCCCTTGTGTTTAACGGTGTTTATTATTGGGCCCTTGTATGTAACAGTGTTTATTATTGGGCCCTTGTATGTAGCAGTGTTTATTATTAGGCCCTTGTATGTAGCAGTGTTTATTATTGGGCTCTTGTATGTAACAGTGTTCATTACTGGGCCCTTGTATGTAACAATGTTTATTTTTAGCCCCTTGTATGTAACAGTGTTTATTACTGGGCCCTTGTATGTAACAGTGTTTATTATTGGGCCCTTGTGCGTAACAGTGTTTATTATTGGGCCCTTGTATGTAACAGCGTTTATTATTGGGTCCTTGTATGTAACAGTTTATTATTGGGCCCTTGTATGTAACACTGTTTATTATTGGGCCCTTGTATGTAACACTGTTTATTATTGGGCTCTTGTATGTAACACTGTCTATTATTGGGCCCTTGTATGTAACACTGTCTATTATTGGGCCCTTGTATGTAACACTGTCTATTATTGGGCCCTTGTATGTAACACTGTCTATTTTTGGCTTGTGTTTAACAGTGTTTATTATTGGGCACTTGTGTTTAACAGTGTTTATTATTGGGCCCTCGTGTTTAACAGTGTTTATTATTGGGCCCTTGTGTTTAACAGTGTTTATTATTGGGCCCTTGTGTTTAACAGTGTTTATTATTGGGCCCTTGTGTTTAACAGTGTTTATTATTGGGCCCTTGTGTGTAGCAGTGTTTAATTTTGGGCCCCTGTGTTTAACAGTGTTTAATTTTGGGCCATTGTATTTAACCGTGTTTATTATTGGGCCCTTGTGTTTAACAGTGTTTATTATTGGGCCATTGTATGTAACAGTGTTTATTATTGGGCCCTTGTCCACCACGGGAATTTTTCCAGGAACTTCCCCACTTACCCGGGTAAATAAAGTTCCTCTGTGCTTCCACCAAAAACTACCCGGGTAGATTTAGTTCTTCAGGAACCTTTCAGAGTTCCTCCTAGCTCGGTGGGACTTTTTAGGGGCGGGCTGAACTGTCGAACGCTGATTGGTTGAACACAGTTGGGGGCGGTCCTAAAACTTATTTTCCAAACACACGACCACCATTGCGGAGAATGTGAGGACGACTTGTTTATTTCGTATTTCTTGTGTATTTATATTACAACAAACATGACAACGGAGAGGAAGAAAAACAAAATTAACTTCCGACTTAAGACATGTTTGTGCTGAAGAACGCTGATCAGGGAGCTATCTTTAAACTATATGCACTTTATTGTTGTTTACTATTTTTACAAACTCCATTTTGTTACGTGAAGCTACGAGAAATGGACAGACTTTTTTTTAAACGTATTTACGGAGGAGTATGAAGCCGGACTCGAAGCAACGACCTCAGCTGCTTACTATAACTTTCTTGGATAAATGTGAAATAAAGGAGGCAGCACACGGGTGGCACGAAATAACATCAAATATTAACTATTTACTTTATTACATGTTGTTAAAGTAGTCAATGACACTCCATTTGTGTGGTTATTAGTCTCAACCCCTCAACAGAATGCTAATGCTAACAAGCTAAAACACTGACATGTATTATAGATATATTATTTACATATACACTGACATGTATTCTTGATATACTGTTATTTACAGATAAACACTGACATTTATTCTTGATATATTATTTACAGATAAACACTGACATTTATTACTTATATATTGTTATTTAAAGATACACTGACATTATTTGTATATTGTTATTTACAGATGAACACTGACATGTATTCTTGATATATTTTTGTTTACATATAAACACTGACATGTATTTTTGATATTTTGTTATTTACAGATTAACACTGACATGTATTCTTGATATATTGTTTTTTACAGATAAACACTGACATGTGTTCTTGATATATTGTTATTTACAGATAAACATTGACATTTATTATTTATATATTATTTACATATAAACACTGACATTTATTATTTATATATTGTTATTTACAGATACATTGACATGTACTATTTATATATTGCTATTTACAGATAAACACTGACATTTATTCTTGATATATTGTTATTTACAGATAAACACTGACATTTATTCTTGATATATTGTTATTTACGGATAAACTGACATGTTTTCTTGATATATTGTTATTTACAGACAAACACTGACATGTATTATTTATATATTGTTATTTACAGATACACTGACATTATTGATATATTGTTATTTACAGATAAACACTACAGATAAACACTGACATTATTGATATATTGTTATTTACAGATGAACACTGACATTATTTATATATTGTTATTTACAGATGCACTGACATTATTTATATGTTATTTAAATATACACTGACATTTATATATTGTTATTTACAGATACACTGACATTTATTCTTGATATATTGTTATTTACAGATGAACTCTGACATGTATTATGTATATATTGTTATTTGCAGATACACTGACATTAATTATATATTATTGACAGATACACTGACATTTATTCTTGATATATTGTTACAGATGAACACTGACACGTATTCTTGATATATTGTTATTTACAGATAAACACTGACATGCATTATTTATATATTGTTATTTACAGATACACTGACATGTATTATTGATATATTATTTACAGATGAACACTGACATTTATTATTTATATATTGTTATTTACAGATACACTGACATTATTTATATATTGTTATTTAAATATACACTGACATTATTTATATATTGTTATTTACAGATACACTGACATTTATTCTTGATTATATTGTTATTTACAGATGAACACTGACATGTATTATTTATATATTGTTATTTGCAGATACACTGACATTAATTATATATTATTTACAGATACACTGACATTTATTCTTGATATATTGTTACAGATGAACACTGACACGTATTCTTGATATATTGTTATTTACAGATGAACACTGACA
The DNA here is from genome assembly GCF_033978685.3 of Nerophis lumbriciformis. Classification (NCBI taxonomy): domain Eukaryota; kingdom Metazoa; phylum Chordata; class Actinopteri; order Syngnathiformes; family Syngnathidae; genus Nerophis; species Nerophis lumbriciformis. The sequence goes on along the minus strand of NC_084568.2, from coordinate 30,974,890 downwards.
TTTATTCTTGATATATTATTTACAGATAAACACTGACATTTATTATTTATATATTGTTATTTACAGATACACTAACATTATTTATATATTGTTATTTACAGATACACTGACATTTATTCTTGATATATTGTTATTTACAGATAAACACTGACATGTATTCTTGATATATTGTTATTTACATATAAACACTGACATTCAGTATTTATATATTGTTATTTACAGATAAACACTGACATGTATTCTTGATATATTGTTATTTACAGATAAACACTGACATTTATTCTTGATATATTGTTATTTACAGATACACTGACATGTATTATTGATATATTGTTATTTACAGATACACTGACATTATTTATATATTGTTATTTACATATACACTGACATTATTTATGTATTGTTATTTACAGATACACTGACATTTATTCTTGATATATTGTTATTTACAGATGAACACTGACTATTATTTATATATTGTTATTTACAGATACACTGACATTTATTCTTGATATATTGTTATTTACAGATGAACACTGACATTTATTATTTATATATTGTTATTTACAGATACACTGACATTTATTCTTGATATATTATTTACAGATGAACACTGACATTTATTATTTATATATTGTTATTTACAGATACACTGACATTTATTCTTGATATATTGTTATTTACAGATAACACTAGAGATGACACTATTATCTGCTCACAGACGCTACCCGGTGGTTGTTTGAGCACACTGCAGCTAGTACCGGATGGTGCCTTCAGTCACTCGCAGGATTCTCACAGGACTGAGGCCCAAATACAACCTTACCTACAACACGTCCGTTAGTTTTCCGACTCATCCCACTCAGATGAAGCTCTTTCTAACACTCCACACGACAAAACGATGAAAAGCATGTATGATATCGTATACATCAGTGTCAGTATCAGCCGATACTCAAGGCTGCAATAGCAGGAATGGGAAGTGAAAATGGGGACACCTACTTGATGTCATGCTCCAAGTGCCGCAGCGACATGCATTCATTGTGACGCTGATAGTGCCACACCCGCACCTGGAAATGAAAATATCACACGTTATTTTCCAAGGCTGTCTCTATTTTTAGGAACTGTGCTTTTTTTTTTTTTAAGGACGTGCCCGTCATTCTTTCCTTGGCACCTTGGTGTTATTGCACATGTGTGGTGTCTCCGTCACAGATATTCCTACAAAACCCAAATCCAGTGAAGTTGGCACATTGTGTAAATGGTAAATAAAAACAGAATACAATAATTTGCAAATCCTTTTCAACTTATATTCACTAGAATAGACTGCAAAGACAAGATATTTAATGTTCCAACTGAGAAACGTATTTTTTTTTTGCAATTAATCATTAACTTAGAATTTAATGGCAGCAACACGTTGCAAACAAGTTCTCAGAGGCATTTTTACCACTGTGTTACATGGCCTTTCCTTTTAACAACACTCCGTAAACGTTTGGGAACTGAGGAGACACATTTTTTAAGCTTTTCAGGTGGAATTCTTTCCCATTCTTGCTTGATGTACAGCTTAAGTTGTTCAACAGTCCGGGGGTCTCCGTTGTGGTATTTTAGGCTTCATAATGCGCCACACATTTTCAATGGGAGACAGGTCTGGACTACAGGCAGGCCAGTCTAGTACACGCACTTGTAACACGTGCGGAATGTGGCTTGGCATTGTTTTGCTGAAATAAGCAGGGGCGTCCATTAAAAATATGTTGCTTGGATGGCAACATATGTTGCTCCAAAACCTGTATGTACCTTTCAGCATTAATGGTGCCTTCACAGATGTGTAAGTTACCCATGCCTTGGGCACTAATACACCCCCATACCATCACAGATGCTGGCTTTTCAACTTGGCGCCTGTAACAATCCGGATGGTTCTTTTTCTCTCACGACGTCCACAGTTTCCAAAAACCATTTGAAATGTGGACTCGTCAGAGACCACAGAACACTTTTCCACTTTGCATCAGTCCATCTTAGATGAGCTCGGGCCCAGCGAAGCCGGCGGCCTTTCTGGGTGTTGTTGATAAATGGTTTTGGCTTTGCATAGTAGAGTTTTAACTTGCACTTGCAGATGTAGCGACCAACTGTAGTTACTGACAGTGGGTTTCTGAAGTGTTCCTGAGCCCATGCGGTGATATCCTTTACACACTGATGTCACTTTTTGATGCAGTACCGCCTGAGGGATCCAAGGTCACGGGCATTCAATGTCACATGCAGTGATTTCTCCAGATTCTCTGAACCTTTTGATGATATTACGGACCGTAGATGGTGAAATCCCTAATTTTCTTGCAGTAGCTTGTTGAGAAATGTTGTTCTTAAACTGTTCAACAATTTGCTCCTTGTTTGTGAATGACTGAGCATTTCATGGAAGCTGCTTTATACCCAATCATGGCACCCACCTATTCCCAATTAGCCTGTCTACCTGTGGGATGTTCCAAATAAGTGTTTGATGATCATTCATCAACTTTCTCACTCTTTTTTGCCACTTGTGCCAGCTTTTTTGAAACATGTTGCAGGAATCAAACTACAAATGAGCTAATATTTGCAAATAATAACAAAGTTTTCCAGTGTGAACATGAAATATCTTGTCTTTGCAGTCTATTCAATTGAATATAAGTTGAAAAGGATTTGCAAATCATTGTATTCTGTTTTTATTTACCATTTACACAACGTGCCAACTTCACTGGTTTTGGGTTTTGTATTTCTATTGTCACCACAGAAGAGATGAAAAAATGTGGGACTGGCGTCTTGGCGCCAACAACCCTTCGCTTTCATTTCTGCTCCCAGTGCCGCTCAGGACGGCCCTGGTTTCTCATGTTGCTAATTGGCGGGCTCGTTAAGAGTGTCTTCCTTGTGCAAAACCTTCCTAATTAATGACGGTCATTACAGCGGGCGACAAGGTCATTTGTCAAGGTGAAGTAGCGTTCAGTGGCTGGGAGCTTAAAATCACCGCTTTGAAATCCTTCTGATGGATCCCTGGCTGAGGATGAAACAACATGTTTCTGTCGTTGCCGTGGCGACCGCGGATCACACATTTTTAATGGGTTGTCCTGCCAGGAAACTTCATGTTGTGTTAGCCCCAGGATGGTTTTTTAGGATACTTGCTAACGACGCGAAAACTTCCGTCTCCTTGTATTACGGCAGTTATGTTCGTGCACGCCGTCACTGTTCCCATGGCTTTCTTTTTGTCATCTTTATTGGAAAAACATATCATATAAAACATTACATACAAAAAAATTGCTTAAGGATAAAATAATTATTTTTTAAACCGTATAGAAACACGAACAATGTGCTCAGCAGCCTTAAATAGGTAATAAATAAAAAAAAATACTACTTTATTTTACACACACACACATATACACCCCAAACCATCACTGATGGTGGAAACTTTACACTAGACTTCAGGCAACGTGGATCCTGTGCCTCTCCTGTCTTACTCCAGACTCTGGGACCTCGATTTCCAAAGGAAATGCAAAATTTGCATGGTTGGGTGATGGTTTGGGGTGCCATGTCATCTGCTGATGTCGGTCCACTCTGTTTCCTGAGATCCAGGGTCAACGCAGCCGTCTACCAGCAAGTTTTAGAGCACTTCATGCTTCCTGCTGCTGACCTGCTCTATGGAGATGGAGATTTCAAGTTCCAACAGGACTTGGCGCCTGCACACAGCGCAAAATCTACCCGTGCCTGGTTTACGGACCATGGTATTTCTGTTCTAAATTGGCCCGCCAACTCCCCTGACCTTAGCCCCATAGAAAATCTGTGGGGTATTGTGAAAAGGAAGATGCAGAATGCCAGACCCAAAAACGCAGAAGAGTTGAAGGCCACTATCAGAGCAACCTGGGCTCTCATAACACCTGAGCAGTGCCAGAAACTCATCGACTCCATGCCACGCCGCATTAACGCAGTAATTGAGGCAAAAGGAGCTCCAACCAAGTATTGAGTATTGTACATGTTCATATTTTTCATTTTCATACTTTTCAGTTGGCCAACATTTCTAAAAATCCCTTTTTTGTATTAGCCTTAAGTAATATTCTAATTTTGTGACACACGGAATTTTGGATTTTCATTTGTTGCCACTTCAAATCATCAAAATTAAATGAAATAAACATTTGAATGCATCAGTCTGTGTGCAATGAATAAATATAATGTACAAGTTACACTTTTTGAATGCAATTACTGAAATAAATCAAGTTTTTCAAAATATTGTAATTTACTGGCTTTTACCTGTATATACACACATATACATATATATATATATATATATATATATATATATATATGTATATATATATATATATACATATATATATATATATATATATATATATATATATATATACACATACATACATACACACACACACACACACACACACACACACACACACATATATATCAATTCACAATTTCATGTATTATTCATATATTTACACAAACTGACATTTTTTATCAATTGTTATTTACAAATAAACACTGACATGTATTATTTATATATTGTTATTTACAGTAAACGCTGACATGTATTATTTATGTATTGTTATTTACAGATAAACGCTGACATGTATTATTTAAATATTGTTATTTACAGATAAACACTGACATTTATTATTTATACATTGTTTTTACAGAAACATTGGTATGTATTATTTATATATTGTTATTCACAGAAACACTGACAAGCATTATTTATATATTTTTACAGATAAACACTGACATTTATTATGTATATATTGTTATTTACAGATAATCACTGACATTCATTATTTATATATTGTTATTTACAAATAAACACTGACATGTATTATTTATATATTGTTTTTACAGAAACACTGGCATGTATTATTTATACATTGTTATTTACGGATAAACACTGACTATTATTTATATATTGTTTTTTACAGAAACACTGACATGTATTATTTATACATTGTTATTCACGGATAAACTGACATGTATTATTTATATACTGGTATTTACATATAAACACTGGCATGTATTATTTATATATTGTTTTTTACAGATAAACACTGACATTTATCATTTATATATTGTTTTTTACAGAAACACTGGCATGTATTATTTATATACTGGTATTTACAGTTAAACACTGAGATGTATTATTTATATATTGTTATTTACATTCAAACACTGGCATGTATTATTTATATATTGTTATTTACAGATAAACACTGACATTTATTATGTATATATTGTCATTTACAGATAAACACAGATATATTATTTATAAATTGTTTTTTACAGAAACACTGACATGTATTTTTTATAGATTGTTATTTACGGGTAAACACTGACATTTATATTTATATATTGTTTTTTACAGAAACACTGGCATGTATTATTTATATATTGGTATTTACGGATAAACTCTGACATGTATTATTTATATACTGGTATTTACAGTTAAACACAGATGTATTATTTATATATTGTTATTTACATATAAACACTGGCATGTATTATTTATATATTGTTATTTACAGATAAACACTGACATTTATTATGTATATATTGTCATTTACAGATAAACACAGATGTATTATTTATAAATTGTTTTTTACAGAAACACTGGCATGTATTATTTATAGATTGTTATTTACGGGTAAACACTGACATGTATTATTTACATATTGTTATTAACAGATAAACACTGATATTAATTAATTATATGTCATTTACGGGTAAACACTGACATGTATTATTTAAATATTGTTATTTACAGATAAACACTGATATTTATTATTCATATATTGTTATTTAAAGATAAACACTGAAATGTATTATTTATATGCTGTTATTTACAGATAAACACTGGCATGTAAATTTATATATTGTTATTTACAGATAAACACTGACATTTATTATTTATATATTTTTATTTACGGATAAACACTGACATTATTTATATATTGTTATTTACAGATAAACACTGGCATGTATTATTTATATATTGTTATTTACAGATAAACACTGACATTTATTATTTATATATTTTTATTTACGGATAAACACTGACATTTATATATTGTTATTTACAGATAAACACTGGCATGTATTATTTATATATTGTTATTTACAGATAAACACTGACATTTATTATTTCTACATATCATTTAAAAGTCTACTTTTTGTCAGATATACATTTAAGTTGCAGCAAGTGCCTTGTTTGAGAGAAAAATAATCTTTTTTTTTTTTAAATACATTCAATTTATATCAAACCTTTTTTTTTTTTTATCCACGCATTAATCACATAAAAACATTCAATTTATTCTAACAATAAAATCGCATTTGTGACCAAACAATGGGGTAGTTTATTACTTTAATTGACATTTGTAAATTAAGCGAGTTAATCCTACTAATAATACTTGTGATTAATCAAGATTAAATCAATTTCAAAACCATTTATCGTTTGACAGCATTACTAATAACAGCTCGATAATAATGAATGCATTTAATATTCACTTCCTGCCGGGGGCCAACAAAAAATTGGCTGTGGGCCGGAATTACACCCCGGGCCGCACTTTGGACACCCCTGCTTTAGAATAATATGACTCAAGTAAAAATAGTCATACAAAAAAATACTTGAATATGTAAGTATTCAGGGGGGAAAAAATCAAGACTGAGTAACTTCTGACTATTTGTAGCTATTTCTAATTTGCATAATGAGTGTAAAAGTGCATGTTTTGATAGAACAGGGCTAATAGCATATGCGCAGCTAAAACATTCAAACAAATAATATAAATCTACAACTTACCGCAGCGTGTTTACTTTAGTCGAGGTGGAATTCTTGTAGGCTGAAATGTGAACGTTTTTTGTTTTTTTTACCGACACACGCGATGACATAAATGTTCTGTTTCATAGTTTCTAAGTAAACATTGAAGAGTTCGTCCGACAGCAGGGCTCCTATTACGGCGTGGTCACGTGACCGCCAGGCTCTATTGGATTGGTGGAAAGGAGTCATGTGACAGAACACTTCGTGCGAGCAGCGTGAAAGCTTCCTGATTGCAGAACGCCAACAGGTGAGGACATAAGACGTCTTATAAGTAGACGCAGCATTGGCTGTTGTGACGCGAGAAATTGGGCCGCCATCTTGAAGTGGTGATGAGGAGCCGGCGAGCAGCCTAAACTGACAGTTGACAGGTAGAAAACAAAGATGGTGTTCAGCGTTTTTTTTAGTTTTAGTTTAGTTTATTATTATTTCCTCAACAAAATAAACAAACAGTTTTACATAAACAAACAGATGTACATTCATAAATTTAAAAAAAAAAATGTTGCAGACCGAAAGGGTTTAGGCTGAAGTTGAACACTTATTGCGCCTAACCCTATAAACAAAGTCAAGTATGAGATGAGATTCCAAAAAAAATATGAAAATTCCTTTTCACAACATATTCTAAATACACTTTGTACACAACATAAATACTGTTCAATTATATACACAGTAAAGGCATGTGAAATATCCTTGTACACGTGTTAAACCTTTGCACCAATTATATACTATATACAAACAATTATACTTCCATTATATTTATATCCCACATTTCGTTTTTAATTAACATTGATCATAGTATTAACTACTGTGTTGATTCAAGAGTGATATATTTTTCCAAGACATTGGCCTTAAAAAAAATTTTTTAAATGTGTGATTGGAACTGGAACATTTTAAGGAGTTTTAAGGACTTTTCCTGCTCAAATGAGCGGACTGTTGAAAATAGGAATCGGGGGATTACTTTTCACAAGTAGGATTTAACATTAACGTACTATTGCTTGTATTTTGTGAAAAGAATATTAGCACAGAGTTGAGAAGGAGCAAAGATCTTCAATAGTACTGAAATCGTAATAGAATAATAGAATTGCTTGTCAATTAAAATAATTACATTTAAAAATGTATAAGTCTTCGAGTAACAATATTCAAATAATGACATTGTTGGGTAGGACAGAATTTGGTTTTATTCTGAATCTAGTGAAACAGATTGGTGGTTTTAGCTGATATAAAGACTTTCAGGTGTTTATTTATGTTTAAGTATTTGGCAGACATTTTTATCCAAAGCGACATACATAAAAAATACGTATAAAACAATCACTGTAAACATGATCATTTACGGGAAGAATGTAATACAAAATATCAATACAAAGTGTATAGACAGAATAAACTCAGCAACAGAGTTACAGTCTATAGGTCCCTAAGATATATAGATATCTATGTATTCATACATTGTTTATGTAGGATATACGCATGTATATATAACCTAATCATATTGTTTCTTCAATTTAAAAATAGCTAACCCTTCTCTGGGATTATATTCCCAGTTTTGATCTCGGACGCCTGGTCACTTATAGCGTATAAGAATATTTTATTACTGTTAAGCAAACTACGAATAATAAAACACGCCAAAATATGTGTCCTTTATCATAGCTACACGTATGACAAAAAAAGCGTGAAAATCAGTAGTATTCAGTGAGGTAAGATGAATCAAATGCGCTGACAGTTCATTGCTCCTGCCAAATGAATTGCACTGAGTGGAGAGGATCACCACTCCAAGATGGCGGCCCCGCGTCTCATCAGCGCCAGTAGGCAGTAGCGCCAGTAGCTGCGTACCCTTAGAAGGTGTCTTATAGGTGAGGAGAACGACGCGCACAGCAGGTGTAAAGTCCCTGCCTGACGTGCCAAAAAAGGAAGTGGACCGAAGAAAATAAGAGCTTAAACAGGAAATGATCCGAGACAAAAGAGATTCATAAACAAAGTCCAACAGTTTATTTATTAAATATGTTCTGTTGAACCACTAATAGTAATATAAGGTAGTCCGCAGTGTTATTGTTATATTTTAGGGTTTGATTTTTTTTTTTTTTGAACTTTTAGCAAGTTGCATATTTATTTATTTCAACGCGTCATGTTTTCCCATGTTTATTTATTTCAGAGCTGTCAACAATAACGGTTTTAATTCATGTGATTATTTGCATATAATCAGGTTAATCAGGCAATTTATTTTGATTGCATTTGCTCCTTCATTGCAGCACAGCTGCTGGCAAAAAACGGTGTGGGTTGCCAGACGGTCAGCGGTCAGGTCAAAGCACACGTCAGTGCGTAGATGAGGGAGGAGACTCCATCAACTCAATAATATAAAACTGTCACAGAGTTTGGAGAAAATACAGGATGTGCGTTGGAGTAAAACATTTCAAAAATGTTCACACATTCTTACGATAAAATTGTATTGTTTTTTTTTTTTTTATTAGATTATTCAGGCGAGTAATAAACTGTGGTAATCATGACTAATTCAAATTCAAAAGTGTGATTAATGTGATTTAAAAAAAAAAATACATTTATTTGTTTGTTTATTTCTAAACGCCTTTTTTCAAACAGTCCCATTAATTCATATTTTTTAATTAACTTATTAATTTCAACGTGCCTTTTATCAAATAGGTTTTTTACTTCTTTTTTTTTAAACTTATTTATCTTAACAAACCTTTTTTCGAACTGCCCCTTTAATTCTGATTGATTCATTTGCTCATTAGTTTAATTTCAACACATCTTTTTTCAAATAGTCCTTTGAATTCATATTTATTTTTAAAAATTCTTAATTTCAACACACCTTTTTTCAAACTGCCCCTTTAGTTCATATTTATTTTTTAATTTACTTATTCATTTTAACCTGCCTACTATAAAATAGCCCTTTTAATTAATTTTTTAACTTATTTATACTAACAAACCTTTTTCCGAACAACTCCTTTAATTCTTATTGATTTGTTTATTTCAACACGCCTTTTTACGAACAACCCCATGATTTCATATTTATTTATTTAAAGTCTTACTTAATCATTTCTACACGCCTTTTTTCAAACTGCCTTTTTAATTCATCTTTATTTTTTAATTTACTTACTTTTTCATTTCAACATGCCTACTATCAAATAGCCCTTTTAATTTATATTTTTTACTTACTTACATATCTTAACAAACCTTTTTCTGAACAACCCCTTTAATTCTTTTTGATGTATTGTTTATTAATTTCAACACATCTTTTTTCAAACAGCCCCTTAAATTGATATTTATTTATTTAAAGTCTTACTTATTCATTTCAACAAGCCTTTTTTCAAAGTGCCCTTTTAATTTTGATTTTAAGAAATTTGTTTTACACATCCTCTTTAATTTGTACTTATTTATTTTCCTATTTACTTACTTATTTAAAAAAGCTTTTTTCAAACAGCCTCTTTAAAATCTTATTTGTTTGCGTATTTAATTGCAACGCATCTTTTTTTTCCCACATAGCCTTTTTAATTCATATTTATTTACTTACTTTTTAATTTCAACACACTTTTTGTCAAACAGCCCCTTTAATTCATATTTATTTTTTAATTTACTTACTTATTCATTTCAACATGTCTATTATCAAATAGCCCTTTTAATTTTTTATTTTTTTTACTTACTTATAACAAAACCTTTTTCTGAACAACCCCTTTAATTCTTATTGAGTTATTTGCTTATTCATTTCAACACATCTTTTTTCAAATTGCCCCTTTAATTTTGATTTGTTTATTTTATTTCAACAAATCTGTTTTAAACAGCCCCTTTATTTCGCATTTATTTATTTACCTATTTAATTACTTATTTTAACAAAGCTTTTTTTCAAACAGCCTCTTTAAATCTTATTTGTGTATTTAATTTCAACACATCTTTGTTCAAACGGCCCTTTTAATTTGTTTTTTTATTTTATTTCAACAAATCTTTTTTACACAGCCCCTTTAATTTGTATATATTGATTTACTTATTTACTTACTTACTTAATTTAAAACAATGTTTTTAAACAGCCCCTTTAATTAGTATTTATTGATTTATTTACCTATTTAATCACTTATTTTAACAAAGCTTTTTTCAAACAGCCTCTTTAAATCTTATTTATTTGTGTATCTAATTTCAACACATTTTTGTTCAAACGACCCTTTTAATTTACTTTATTTTATTTCAACAAATCTTTTTTATATAGCCCTTTAATTCGTAGTTATTGATTTACTTATTTACTTACTTAATTAAAAAAAAAAAAGTAAACAGCCCCTTTAATTAGTATTTATTGATTTATTTATTCATTTACTTATTTTAACCAAAAAATATATATATTTGTATATTTCTTACTTATAACAAAACCTTTTTCTGAACATCCCGTTTAATTCTTATTGATTTATTTGCTTATTCATTTCAACACATCTTTTTTCAAATTGCCCCTTTAATTTTGATTTGTTTATTTTATTTCAACAAATCTGTTTTAAACAGACCCTTTAATTCGTATTTATTTATTTACCTATTTAATTACTTATTTTAACAAAGCTTTTTTTCAAACAGCCTCTTTAAATCTTATTTGTTTGTGTATTTAATTTCAACACATCTTTGTTCAAAAGGCCCTTTTAATTTAATTTATTTTAACATATCTTTTTTACACAGCCCCTTTAATTTGTGTTTATTGATTTACTTATTTACTTACTTACTTAATTTAAAAAAACTGTTTTTAAACAGCCCTTTTAATTAGTATTTATTGATTTATTTACCGATTTAATTACTTATTTTAACAAAGCTTTTTTTCAAACAGCCTCTTTAAATCTTATTTATTTGTGTATTTAATTTCAACACGTCTTTGTTGAAACGGCCCTTTCAATTAATTTTTTTTAATTTTATTTCAACAAATCTTTTTTACACAGCCCCTTTAATTTGTATTTATTGATTTACTTATTTACTTACTTACTTAATTAAAAAAAATGTTTTTAAACAGCCCCTTTAATTAGTATTTATTTACCTATTTAATTACTTATTTTAACAAAGCTTTTTTTCAAACAGCCTCTTTAAATCTTATTTATTTGTGTATTTAATTTCAACACATCTTTGTTCAAACGGCCCTTTTTATTTAATTTATTTTATTTCAACAAATCTTTTTACACAGCCGCTTTAATTCATATTTATTGATTTACTTATTTACTTAATTAAAAATGTATTTTTAAACAGCCCCTTTAATTAGTATTTTATTTATTTATTCATTTACTTACTTATTTTAACCAAAAAAAAATGTAAACCCTTTACTTGATATTTATTTATTTACTTTCTTACTTATTAATTTCAACACAACTTTTGTCAAACAGACCATTTCATTCTTATTTATCTGTTTTTTTCTTAATTTCATTGAACACATCTTTCATTCTTACTTACCTATTTATTTATTCATTCATTTATTTCAGTTCAACACAGTTTTTCCCCACAGATTGTGGACCAATTCCGCTCCCTATTTAAGTTTGAATAAATAACCTAACAATGAATGGCTGGCACACACAGAAGGAGCCGGAATAAATGAACTCTGCTTCTTCCTGCTTCTTTTCGGGACGTGGACGAGGTGAATGTCACTTTTTGGAAGCATGCCTGCAACAAAAAACACATTCTAATTTGTCAGTGAGCGGGTGAAAGTATGAAGGTGTATGAAGAAAGAGCCTGGTGTGTCACAAGAGGGCGACTGTTGGCCCAGAGGGGAGTGCGGGGGTCAGAGGTCAGCACACTTCTGAGTTATTATTTGATGTCCTCCCTGCTGGACGTGTTCTGCCACAGCTGCTAATGTGCTTAGCGCTGGAAAAGCAAACAAGGCGTGACACAGCACTCCATCACCATGATGTCACCGCAACAGAAATACTCTGCCCCCCCCTTACCCCCCCACGTCTCCACACGCCGCAAGTCAGAAGTTAGCTGGAGGGGGCGAGGGTGCAGGTGTGTCGTGTGTTCGAACCCCTGTATTGTAAAGTGGAACCAGACCGTGCAGCACCGGAGGTGGGTGTGAATGAGGAGGTTGTGTTCATGAACAGTCCGGCCTTTCAGCGCCCACTACCAGGTCCGCCCTTGAGGAGCACGCCTGTTGGAAGGTGTCGCCGTGGCGACTCTGACCAACCACGTTCTGGCTGGGACTGTCACGTGACCGCATGTTTACCTCCAATCTGCTTACGCCTTCCTAAAGAAGTTATTTGAAATGATATTTTGACCCGAGAGAAGAGTGATCTTCAACGAGTGCTACCACAAATAATTGTGGTTTTCTACTCCAAAATTGTTCCAGGTTTTTAGGGATATTTTTCCCATTCAAAATGAATTGGCAATTTTTCAAACTTCCACTATTTCCACATTTTCAACCGATTTAAACCATGCCACCTTCAACATATGCCACTCATCCTGGACATTGAAACTATTATTTTTACAAGTTCAAAAAAATTCCAGGAATTCCCAGAATTCCCGTTTTTTTTTCAAATCCTTTTTTCACCCTTTTTTCTGTCGGCTACCCCTTCCACGTTTTTCAACCGTGCCACCGTCAAACCATTCCTCTTAATCAGGACAAAAACAAAGTTGTTTTTTTAACTGGACAAATTCCCGGTTTTCTCAAAATTCCAGGAATTCCGTAATACCATTACTCAATTAGAAATGTTACGACTTCAACATTTGTCGATCGTTTTGAAAAATTCCAACACCAATTCACTCAACACTCATTCAGAAGATTCAAATTATTTAGCATTTAAAAAATTTAAAAATATCCCACTTTTCCCGAAAGTCCCAAATGTCCATGAAATTCCCGTTGAAAAAAATGGAACATTTTTCAAAGTTACAAAAATCCCACATTTTTTGTCCAATTCAAACTCTTACAACTTCAAAATATTCAGCCTGTTCAGGATTGTGTGCTTCCTTTCAACAATTATTAAAAAAATTCCCGGATTTCCTAGAATTCCCAGTTTTTAGGGACATTTTTCCCATTCAAAATGAATTGGCCATTTTTCAAACTTCCACCATTTCTACATTTTCCACCGATTTAAACCATTCTACCTTCAACATAGTCCACTCATCCTGGACATTGAAACTATTATTTTTCCAAGTTCAAAAAAATTCCAGGAATTCCCAGAATTCCCTTTTTTCACCCTTTTTTCTGTCGGCTACTCCTTCCACATTTTTCAACCGTCCGACCGTCAAATCATTCCTCTTAATCAGGACAAAAAACTAAGTTGCTTTTTGAAGTTCAAAACAATTCCAGGAATGCCCGTTTTTTCAAACCCTTTTTTCTGTCGGCTACCCCTTCCACATTTTTCAACCGTGCCACCGTCAAACCATTCCTCTTAATCAGGACAAAAACAAAGTTGTTTTTTTAACTGGACAAATTCCCGGTTTTCTCGAAATTCCAGGAATTTCGTAATACCATTACTCAATTAGAAATGTTACTACTTCAACATTTGTCGATCGTTTTGAAAAATTCCAACACCAATTCACTCAACACTCATTCAGAAGATTCAAATTATTTAGCATTTAAAAAATTTAAAAATATCCCACTTCTCCCGAAATTCCCAAATTTCCATGAAATTCCTGTTGAAAAGAATGGAACATTTTTCAAAGTTACAAAAATCCCACATTTTTTATCCGATTCAAACCCTTCCAACTTCAAAATATTCAGCCTGTTCAGGAATTGTGTGTTTCCTTTCAACAATTACAAAAAAAATTCTCGGATTTCCTAGAATTCCCAGTTTTTAGGGACATTTTCCCCATTCAAATTGAATTGGCCATTTTTCAAACTTCCACAACTCGTTCATTTTTCAACAGATTCAAACCATTCCACCTTCAACATATTCCACTCATCCTGGACATTCACACTATCATTTTTTTCAAGTTAAAAAAAATTCCAGGAATTACCGTCTTTTCAAACCCTTTTTTCTGTTGACTACTCCTTCCACATTTTTCAACCCACTTCAACCGTGCCACCATCAAATCATTCCTCTTAATCAGGACAAAAAACTAAAGTTGTTTTTTGTACAGGAAAAAATTCCGGCTTTCCCGAAATTCCAAGAATTCCATAGTACCATTTTTTCAACTAAAAATGTTACTACTTCAATATATCTCGGCCGTTTTGAAAAATTCCAACACCAACTGTTTAAACTCATTCAGAACATTGACATTTTTTAGCATTTTCAAAAAAGTTCTTGCTTTTCCTGAAATTCCCAAATTTACATGAAATTCCCATTGAAAATAATGGAATTTTTTTCAAAGTTCCAGAAGAACAGTAGCAGTCACACACCATAGTTAAAAAGTACAAATGACTTACAACATAAACATAAGCTTCTCGACCTTTTAAAATGGCCTTATATTCCCCCAAAGGGATGAGTTCAGGTAGCCTCAGATCCTTGTGTAAGTCATTCCATGACCGTGGAGCAGCATATCTGAAAACCTTTTTACCGGGACTTGTGTTGGCTCTAGGAACCAACTCACCAAGGATGTCCTGTGACCCTAAACTGTAGCGACTAGAGTCTCTAAACAGAAAATAACATAAATAAGGGGGAACCTCACCAAGAAGCGATGTATATCCATAACAACATCCATCGAGAAAATCTGCGGACTGACAAAGACGGACTGATTCGAGGGCGAGCTTCCGCAGCTAGTGGGTCAGTGACCTTGACTTCTGTTTTGTTTGATCAGCCGTTTTACTGCCGCGTTACAAGCAATTCAAACATTTACAGCACAAGTGTCAAACTCAAGGCCCGGGGGCCAAATCTGGCCCGCCACATTATTTTATGTGGCCCGCGAAAGCCCGGAAATACAAACCCCGTTTCCATATGAGTTGGGAAATTGTGTTAGATGTAAATATAAACGGAATACAATGATTTGCAAATCCTTTTCAACCCATATTCAATTGAATGCACTACAAAGACAAGATATTTGATGTTCAAACTCATTAACTTTTTTTTTTTTTTGCAAATAATAATTAACTTAGATTTTCATGGCTACAACACGTGCCAAAGTAGTTGTGAAAGGGCATGTTCACCACTGTGTTACATCACCTTTTCTTTTAACAACACTTAATAAACGATTGGGAACTCAGGAAAGTAATTGTTGAAGCTTTGAAAGTGGAATTCTTTCCCATTCTTGTTTTATGTAGAGCTTCAGTCGTTCAATAGTCCAGCACACATTTTCGATGGGAGACAGGTCTGGAGTGCAGGCGAGCCAGGAAAGTACCCACACTCTTTTTTTTACGAAGCCGCGCTGTTGTAACACGTGCTGAATGTGGCTTGGCATTGTCTTGCTGAAATAAGCAGGGGCGTCCATGAAAAAGACGGTGCTTAGATGGCAGCATATGTTGTTCCAAAACCTGTATGTACCTTTCAGCATTAATGGTGCCTTCACAGATGTGTAAGTTACCCAGTAATGCACCCCCATACCATCACAGATGCTGGCTTTTGAACTTTGCGTCGATAACAGTCTGGATGGTTCGCTTCCCCTTTGGTCCGGATGACACGATGTCGAATATTTCCAAAAACAATTTGAAATGTGGACTCGTCAGACCACAGAACACTTTTCCACTTTGCATGAGTCCATCTTAGATGATCTCGGGCCCAGAGAAGCCGGCGGCGTTTCTGGATGTTGTTGATAAATGGCTTTCGCTTTGCATAGTAGAGCTTTACCTTGCACTTACAGATGTAGCGACGAACTGTATTTAGTGACAGTGGTTTTCCGAAGTGTTCCTGAGCCCATGTGGTGATATCCTTTAGAAATTGATGTCGGTTTTTGATACAGTGCCGTCTGAGGGATCGAAGGTCACGGTCATTCAATGTTGGTTTCCGGCCGTGCCGCTTACGTGGCTTGATTTCTCCAGATTCTCTGAACCTTTTGATGATATTATGGACCGTAGATGTTGAAATCCCTAAATTTCTTACAATTGCCCTTTGAGAAACGTTGTTCTTAAACTGTTTGACGATTTGCTCACACAGTTGTGGACAAAGGGGTGTACCTCGCCCCAACCTTTCTTGTGAAAGACTGAGCATTTTTTGAGAAGCTGTTTTTATACCCAATCATGGCACCCACCTGTTCCCAATTAGCCTGCACACCTGTGGGATGTTCCAAATAAGTGTTTGATGAGCATTCCTCAACTTTATCAGTATTTATTGCCACCTTTCCCAACTTCTTTGTCACGTGTTGCTGGCATCAAATTCTAAAGTTCATGATCATTTGCGAAAAAAAAAAAAAAAAAGTTTATCAGTTTTAACATCAAATATGTTGTCTTTGTAGCATATTTGCAAATCATTGTATTCCGTTTATATTTGCATCTAACACAATTTCCCAACTCATATGGAAACGGGGTTTGTAATATGCGTTCTTTCCCATGTGACATTAAAAATCATGTACTGCATGCAATTCAATATTATCAAAATCTAAATATTATATTATCATGTATTCCAAAATTATTTTTGGTTAAAATAAAGATAGTGTACTTTAGTACAGTATTTATCCATCTGTCCATCTGCTTGACTTATGATTTCAAAACAAAGGATCAATCAAATTGTAGACTGTAAAATTCAAAACAGATTTTACGTTTAATTCCGCCGACTGAGTTTTTTACCGTAAAATCAACTTTGGTACTGTTTTTTTCTATATACAATAAGACACCAAAACATAAAAAAAAAAACATAAAAAAAAAAATTAAAACAAGATTTTAAGTAAAAAAACAAAAAAAAACTGGCAGCTCTATTGCTTGGAATTTGCTGCTAAAAACAGTGGTATTGTTTTTCCATTCCATATATTATTCATTTTTTGTATGCTGTAAAAAAACTTACTGCTTTTACTGTAAAATTCTGGTGACTGAGCTGGCAGTTTTTAAAGTAAAATTGTAATATTTTTTTGCAGCTTATGTCAATCAATCAATCAATCTTTATTTATATAGCCCTAAATCACAAGTGTCTCAAAGGGCTGCACAAGCCACAACGACATCCTCGGTACAAAGCCCACATAAGGGCAAGGAAAAACTCACCCCAGTGGGACGTCGATGTGAATGACTATGAGAAACCTTGGAGAGGACCGCATATGTGGGTAACCCCCCCCTCTAGGGGAGACCGAAAGCAATGGATGTCGAGTGGGTCTGACATAATATTGTGAGAGTCCAGTCCATAGTGGATCCAACATAATAGTAAGAGTCCAGTCCATAGTGGGGCCAGCAGGACACCATCCCGAGCGGAGACGGGTCAGCAGCGCAGAGATGTTCCCAGTCGATGCACAGGCGAGCGGTCCACCCCGGGTCCCGACTCTGGACAGCCAGCACTTCATCCATGGCCACCGGACCTGTGCCCCCCCCACCCCCTCCTCAAGGAAAAGGGGAGCAGAGGAGAAAAGAAAAGAAACGGCAGATCAACTGGTCCAACAGGGGGGCTATTTAAAGGCTAGAGTATACAAATGAGTTTTAAGATGGGACTTAAAAGCTTCTACTGAGGTAGCATCTCTAATTGTTACCGGGAGGGCATTCCATAGTACTGGAGCCCGAATAGAAAACGCTCTATAGCCCGCAGACTTTTTTTGGGCTCTGGGAATCACTAATAAGCCAGAGTTCTTTGAACGCAAATTTCTTGCCGGGACATATGGTACAATGCAATCGACAAGATAGGACGGAGCTAGACCGTGTAGTATTTTATACGTAAGTAGTAAAACCTTAAAGTCACATCTTAAGTGCACAGGAAGCCAGTGCAGGTGAGCCAGTATAGGCGTAATATGATCAAACTTTCTTGTTCTTGTCAAAAGTCTAGCAGCCGCATTTTGTACCAATTGTAATCTTTTAATGCTAGACATAGGGAGACCCGAAAATAATACGTTACAGTAGTCGAGACGAGACGTAACGAACACATGAATAATGATCTCAGCGTCGCTAGTGGATAAAATAGAACGAATTTTAGCGATATTGCGGAGATGAAAGAAGGCCGTTTTAGTAACACTCTTAATGTGTGACTCAAAGGAGAGAGTTGGGTCGAAAATAATACCCAGATTCTTTACTGATTCGCCTTGTGTAATTATTTGGTTGTCAAATGTTAAGGTGGTATTATTAAATAAATGTCGGTGTTTAGCAGGACCGATAATCAGCATTTCCGTTTTCTTGGCGTTGAGTTGCAAGAAGTTAGCGGACATCCATTGTTTAATTTCATTAAGACACGCCTCCATGTAAAAAAAATACATTTTTATTGTATCATATATATATATATATATATATATATACTGTATATACACACATGTATATTCATATATCACTTATTGTTAAACGCGGCCCTCTGAGGGCAACCAAAACTGCGATGTGGCCCTCAATGAAAACGAGTTTGACACTCCTGATTTACAGAATCGTTCTGCGGTTTATGGTTTGGTGCGGCTAATATAAACATATTTATTTCTCCTCAAATCTGGTGGGTGTGGCTCTATATTTACGGTTGTAACAATAGATGCATTAAATCCCAGTTGTTCCAGTGTGACAGCATCAAGTGTTTTTGATCTGGTAGAGCCCAAATGTCTGGCTGGTCCAAAAAGACATCCAGACTTGCAATCAGCGTGGGAGGAGCAGGAATAAAGACTTTGTTGAGGACATGTTGAAATTGTTGGTTTGGCTGCTAGTTGTGTTTCGACACACATTCAGCTGACGGTTCAGCTTTTGGACACCCTGCTGCGGCTGGTGTTTCGCCTCCAGGCAGGCCGAGGCTACGGTTGGGAAGCCTGCTTCCATTTGAGTCCTGGGCAACGCAGGACGTTCACATTCCTGTTTTTCAACCGGAATTCAAGTCTTAGTTGCCGCCTCCGAAAGCGATAGAAATAGTTGCTCGCACGCGGAGAAAACAGACGACAGGTGCAGTTTTTGCCCTGAAGGTCGGCCGGTGTATACTTACACTTCTTCTTTTCTCACCTTGGAAGGTTCTGCGGTTTCAGGAACACACTCGAGGTAAAAAAACAAAGTACCGGGAGAAAATGAGGCGCAAAGATATGGAGGATCAGGAGACGTATCGCCAGGAACATCACATCCTGGAGAGGAGAGGAACAAAAGAGCGGAGGAAATTGGAAGCAGAGCGAGAAGCTTGGAAGGGATGGGAGGGGAGGAAGTCGAAAGGAGGAACACAAAGATGGCTGATGCCCTGAAAAGGTGGACTTGGACTCCAAATATTGCTGCCTGATGAGGGTTTCAGTCAGTTTTGCCCGGGTCCAGGTGTGGGTCTACATCATACTGCTTTTATTGAGGGCCACATGGCAGTTATGGCTGCCACTATATGTGTCTATGCATTATACGTATATGTTTTTATGTATAGTGTCAAAACAAATAGTAGATTTTACGGTAAAATACAGAATTTTACTTTGAAATATACCGTGTCTTTTTACAACGTACTAAGTCAATAGAAAAACAATACCACTAGGGTTTTTTTAACAGTAAAAAAAAGCCCTAGAATTTTACTGTAAATTGATGGTAGTTTTTACTTTTTTTTCCAAATAAACATAAAAACAGTACAGGTTTTTTTCCAATTCTGGCTGTTCAGTTGCCAGTTATTTACTGTAAAAAAACCATGGAAGTGTTTTGCCATTTACAGTAAAACACTTTACAAACCACAACCACAGATTTTTCAGTAAAAACAGAATTTTACTTTGAAATATACCGTGTCTTTTTACAACATGCTAAGTCAATATAAAAACAATACCACTGGGGTTTTTTTACAGTAAAAAAAAAACTAATTTTACTGTAAATTTACGGTAATTTTTCACATAAAAACAGTACAAGTTTTTTTTCTATTCTGGCAATTGAGTTGCCGGTTATTTACTGTAAAAAAAAAAAACTGTGGAAGTTTTTTTCCTTTTACAGTAAAACACCATACAAACCACATCTATAGATTTTTCGGTAAAAAATTAAATTTTACTTTGATATATACAGAGTGTTTTTACAAAATACTAAGTCAATTAAAAAACAATACCACTAAGTTTTTTTTACAGTTAAAAAAACAAAAAAACTGAAGTTTACTGTAAATTGACGGTAGTTTTTACTTTTTTTTAAAGTAAACATAAAAACAGTACAGGTTTTTTCAATTTTACAGTAAAAAACTGAATTTTACTTTGAAACATACCGTGTGTTTTTACAACACACTAAGTCAATAGAAAAACAATATCACCGTTTTGTATTTTTTACAGTAAAAGAAAACAACAGAATTTTACTGTAAATTGATGGTGGTTTTTACTTTTTTTTTTTAGGTAAACATAAAAACAGTACAGGTTTTTTTAAATTCTGGCAATTGAGTTGCTGGTTATTTACTGTAAAAAGAACTGTGGAAGTGTTTTTCCATTTACAGTAAAACACCATACAAACCACAACCATAGATGTTATGTTAAAAAATGAATTTTACTTTAATATATACCGTGTGTTTTTACAAAATACTAAGTCATTTGAAAAACAGTATCACTGACATTTTTTTACAGTAAAAAAAAACAGAAGTTTACTGTAAATTGCCGGTAGTTTTTTAAATTTTTTTAATCAAATATAAAAACAGTAAAGGTTTTATTCAATTCTGGCAATTAAGTTGCCGGTTATTTACTGTAAAAAAAACGGTGGAACTGTTTTCCCCATTTACAGTAAAACACAGTACAAACCACAACCGTAGATTTTACGGTAAAAAACTGAATTTTACTTTGAAATATACCGTGTCTTTTTACAACGTACTAAGTCTAAAGAAAAACAATACCACTGGGGGTTTTTTTTACAGTAAAAAAGCCTTGGAATTGTACTGTAAACTGCCGGTAGTTTTTACTTTTTTTCAAATAAACATAAAAACAGTAAAGATTTTTTTCAATTCTGGCAATTAAGTTGCCGGTTACTTACTGTAAAAAAAAAACGGAACTGTTTTTCCATTTACAGTAAAACACCGTACAAACCACAACCTTAGATTTTACGGTAAAATACAGAATTTTACTTTGAAATATACCGTGTCTTTTTACAACGTACTAAATCAATAGAAAAACAATACCACTGGGGATTTTTTTTTTACAGTAAAAAAGCCCTAGAATTTTACTGTAAATTGCCGGTAGTTTTTACTTTTTTTCCAAATAAACATAAAAACAGTACATGTTTTTTTTTAATTCCGGCAATTTAGTTGCGGTTATTGACTGTAAAAAAAAAACGGAACTATTTTTCCATTTACAGTAAAACACTGTACAAACCACAACCTTAGATTTTACGGTAAAAAACTGAATTTTACTTTGAAATATACCGTGTCTTTTTACAACGTACTAAGTCAATAGAAAAACAATACCACTGGGTTTTTTTAACAGTAAAAAAGCCCTGGAATTTTACTGTGAATTGCCAGTAGTTTTTACTTTTTTTCCAAATAAACATAAAAACAGTGCAGGTTTTTTTCAATTCTGGCAATTAAGTTGCCGGTTACTTACTGCAAGAAAAACAGAACTGTTTTTCCATTTACAGAAAACACCGTACAAACCACAACCTTAGATTTTACGGTGAAATACAGAATTTTACTTTGAAATATCCCGTGTGTTTTTACAACATACTAAATCAATAGAAACAATACGATTTTACTGTAAATTGACGGTAGTTTTTACTTTTTTTAAAGTAAACATAAAAACAGTACATGTTTTTTTATAATTCTGACAGTTGAGTTACCGGTTATTTACTTTAAAAAAACGATGAAACAGTTTTTTTAATTTACAGTAAAACACTGTACAAACCACAGCCATAGATTTTACGGTAAAAGAAAAACTGGCAGCTCAGGAGCCAGAGTCTTAGAGCAAAAAACCTAATTTTACTTTGAAGTATACTGTGTGTTTTTACAACATACTATGTCAATAAAAAACAATAACACTTTTTTTCTTTTACAGTAAAAAAAAAAAGGCAGCTTAGTTGACAGAATTTTACTCTAAATTGACGGTAGTTTTTACTCTTTTTTTTATAAAGTAAATATAAAAACAGTACAGGCAATTGAGTTGCAGGTTATTTACTGTAAAAATAAACTGGTGGAAGTGTTTTTCCATTTACAGTAAAACACCGCACAAACCACAACCATAGATTTTACTTTGAAATATACCTTGTCTTTTTACAACATACTAAGTCAATAGAAAAACAATACCACTGGGTTTTTTTTACAGTAAAATAAAAGCAGAATTTTACTGTAAATTGACAGTAGTTTTTAGTAGTAAACATAAAAACAGTACAGTTTTTTTCAATTTTGGCAATTGAGTTGCCGGTTATTTAATGTAAAAAAACAAAGACGGTGCAAGTGTTTTTCCATTTACAGTAAAACACCGTACAAACCACAACCACAAATTTTACGGTAAAAACAGAATCTTACTTTGAAATATACCGTGTGTTTTTACAACATACGAAGTCAATAGAAAAACAATACCACAATATTGAAGCATTTGATACTCTCGACCAGATCATTCTGGGATTGTGGTGTTCTAATCACTAGCCCAATGTGTCCAGTTTGCTGGGGTCCTTTCCTCCCTGTATTCAATGGTGTACCTCAGGGTTCCATATCAGGTCCCTTGTTGTTTTCCATATATGTAAAAACTATTTGTGATAACGTGTCGGATTCTGCTTACCAATTTTATGCAGATGACCCAGTCATATATTGTTCGTCCCCCGCTGTTGTGCGAACCTTTGAGCTCCTGCAGTCAGCTTTTGATGTTGTTCAGTGCCAGCTGACTCAACAGATGAGTGCTATATGCAGAGAAATCTAAAGTAATGTTATTTTCAAATGGTAAACAACTGCCATTGGACATGAAATTTGTTATTTTGCAAAATGAATTTGTTTTCGAACAAACCACGCATCATTCGAGTGTGATTAAAGAAGTATACAAAGTCACATATACAAAAAAGTAAACTTTTTTTTAAAAATGTGAGGCCTCCAAATAAAATTGAGCTATAACCACGAAACTGCTGCAATATATTGTTTTTATTTAAAAAAATATCTTTAAAAAGAGGAACTGTCTTATTCAGCATCGTCTTATATTTGTGTCAATACAGAATGTAATAATTCTGGCCTTAAAACAACACCATTTCTTTTTTAGCATTTGGCATGAAAGAACACCTTAATCGTTACCATGGCAACTTTCCATGTTTATGCAGATGACGCGGTCATATATTGTTCGCCCCCTGTAGTTGTGCGGGGGGCGAACTGTCAGCTTTTGATGTTGTTCAGTGCCCGCTGACTCAACAGACTTGTGCTAAATGCAGGGAAATCTAAAGTGATGTTATTTTCAAATGGCAAACGACTGCCATTGGACATGATGACATTTGTTATTTTGCAATCAAAAAATGTATTTGTTTCGAACAAAACAGTCACACGTATAAAAAAGGCAAAACAATTTTTAAATGTGAGGCCTCCGAATAAAATTGAGCTAGAACCACGTTACTGCTGCAATACATTGTTTTTATTTGGGAAAAAAATAGATGTCTTTAAAAATAGGAACAGTCTTATATTCGTGTTGATACAGAATATAATAATTCTGGCCTTAAAACCTCTAAAGGCTTAGTGGCCACGTGCGTGGACATCACCTTTTAGCTCTTATTTCCAAAATTGTGTACACTACTGAATTGGGGTCTTATGGCCGCTTATGTGGACACTTATACTGCCATCTGGTGGTGTCAGAAAAGTATAACATACAATGGAATTCGGGAAAAAAAGTGTAAAAATAAGAATTAGCATGTCACTAAACATGAAGTACACGTTTGTGTACTTATAGACTAAGTACATCATATCAAAAGATGATTCTTAGTTTTTATTCTAATTAGGGTCCAGTAAGCCCAAATAGCAAAGAGAAATAAAACAAGCATGTAAAAAAAACAGCTTAGGCCTTAAGAGGTTAAAACAACATTTTGTTTAGCATTTGGCGTGAAAGAACACCTCAATTGTTGCCATGGCAACCTTGGATTAAGTTCTTCATAACGGTGGACCAGCCTGGACAAGACAGTGTGTGCTAGAATGATCGATGTTGTTACTTTGCAGGACGACAAGAATCTTTAATTAAAGTCACCTGGTATGGTTTTTCCTGAATGTAGCTTTAATTGCTCGGCTTTTATCGTCGTAATTGTATCCGTTATGCACCTTTTGTTTTTTAGGCTTGCAAGCCCGAAAACTGCTGAAAACTGCACTCACCATTTTTCTGCTAATCCCTTTTTGTACAAATATTGTCATAACGGTGTTGCAGGAACGCAGGTGAACGGCCGACTGTGACGAGAGCTTGATTGTCACTGCGTGCTTCTGCACATTTGTTCCTCATAAAGACCCACATGGAAAAATCCAGTTGGCGTCCGATCAGATCCGAGCACAGACTGTCTCACGCTTGTGACATTTGCTACTTGTTTTCTCGGGGTCTGTCTGTCAGTTTCGTGGAAAATAATGAAAGCTACAAGAAATAAACATTGGAAGGAAAGATAAGCAATATTTTCAGGACATGGAACGAGTCGGTAAAAGGGACGCCTGCGGGAGAGTAAACATCTTTTGCTGCACTTGTGGGTGCAGAAAGATGAAGAAGTAGACAGGGAAGAGAAAATAAGCTGTTCCTCATGGCTCTAAAGGGGACTTAGCATGTTTTCTGGACTATAGAGTGCACCGGCATATAAGCCGCACCCACTGAATTTTAGAAAGCAAAACAAAAAGCATGTATTAGCCACACCAGACTATAAGTCGCAGATATATAGGTTGTGAACTAAGGTGTTTACAATGTTTATTTACAAACCTTAATTGTCTGTAACACGGCAGTAAAACGGATGATCAAACAAAACAGAAGTCCTCGTCATGGACCCGCTAGCTGCGCAAGCTAGCTCTCCAATCAGCTAAACAGACTCGATATCTCCACGGTGCCGTTTTGGTGAATCTGCTGAGGAATTTGTGAAACTGAAACAATACAAAAAGAATGCCATGTGAGTTAATAATGCTAACCATGTGTTAGCATATTAGCTAATGCTAACGACGCTAGCGTGATTACATATGATAGCACGTACACATATGCATGAAAACACTCCTTCAGACATTGCACATGGAACGATTTAGTAAGTAATAATTGTTTTAGTTATATTGTAAAACTTACACATGTTGCTTGGAGTGATGAAATGAAGAATCCATGGGAGTAGAAACGCCATGGACGGTTTTACCTCCAGTTCAAGGCACGGAACAGGGAGTTGTTTTTTTTTATTCTGTGAAGACCTCCTTAAAGTTTTATAATCAATCAGAAATATCAAGCAGCTAAAATGCGCCAAACATGGACAAGTGTGGAGTGTGTTTTACATTTTTTCTCATCATGCATGTAATTTTGAACGTGTCAGTTTTTTTTTTAATATAATATCCACAAAGTTCAGTGAGCAGGTTGTGTTATGTGTGATCTTGTCTGTTGACATCTGTGCAGTTTTAATTTTTGGTGCAAAAAATCCAAAATAAAAACATTTTTTGGATTGTGTCATACAAGTGAATTCTGTGCAACTATTGTTCCTAAATACATTCATGGGTCATCAATGTGATTTACTCAGTGTCCACAAGATGGCAGTTGGAGGCGCTGGCAGTGCCGTAGTTTGGGCACCCCTGCTTTAGAATAATGAACCCGGAAAGTTAATACAAATAATTCATAGAAAAAAAAAAAAAATTAGAGATGTCCGATAATGGCCTTTTTGCCGATATTCCGATATTGTCCAATTCTTAATTACCGATTCCGATATCAACCGATACCGATATATACAGTCGTGGAAATAACTCATTATTATGCCTAATTTTGTTGTGATGCCCCGCTGGATGCATTAAACAATGTAACAAGGTTTTCCAAAATAAATCAACTCAAGTTATGGAAAAAAGTGCCAACATGGCACTGCAATATTTATTATTGGGGGAGAGGGGGCTAGCGGGGGATGAATATTGTAGCGTCCCGGAAGAGTTAATGCTGCAAGCGGTTCTGGGTAATTGTTCTGTTGTGTTTATGTTGTGTTGCGGTGCGGATGTTCTCCAGAAATGTGTTTGTCATTCTTGTTTGGTGTGGGTTCACAGTGTGGCGCATAGTTGTAACAGTGTTAAAGTTGTTTATACGGCCACCCTCAGTGTGACCTGTATGGCTGTTGACCAAGTATGCATTGCATTCACTTATGTGTGTGTGAAAAGCCGTAGGTATTATGTGATTGGGCCGACACGCAAAGGCAGTGCCTTTAAGGTTTATTGGCGCTCTGTACTTCTCCCTACGTCCGTGTACACAGCGGCGTTTTAAAAAGTCATACATTTTACTTTTTGAAACAGATACCGATCATTTTGAAACCGATACCGATAATTTCCGATATTACATTTTATTTATTTATTTTTTTCATTTTATTTTAAATGACATCCAGCATCAGACATTCCTATCAATTACATCATATTCACATACATCATATATCTGTTGTCTGCCCTAAATGTCAAAATATTTTTTGTTTATATCCCACCCATACCACCCCCCCCCCCCAAAAAAAAGAAACAGCAAAAAAACAAAGTAATATCTACAAATACATCAATTAAATAAACAAAAAAAAAGAAACAAAAAAAGAAAAATACATTAATAATAATAATAATCAGAAATAAAATAAAATATAAACAAATATATATATATATATATATATATATATATATATATATATATATATATATATATACATTTCCACATAGAGGGAGTAATCCGATATTTTAAGGCATTTATCGGCCGATAATATCGGCAGTCCGATATTATCGGACATCCCTGAAATAAATAGAATTAAAAAATAATAATAATTCTAAACTCATGTTTTTATGTGATTAAAAACAATATATATTTTTGTATTTAAAAAAACATTTTAATCCAAATGCTGCTAAATTTTCTTTAACTCGGACTCATTTCCAAGTGCAGTTGCATGTGCATCGTGGGTAAATTTGCATGTGCATAAAAAACAGGCTCCCAACTGGTAATCGGTTCTCGTCGTTCACCTTCAAGATTTGTTCAAAAGACCCGATTCGTTGGCGAACGTCACATCCCCAAACACAAGTAAACAAAGCCAGCTGTCAGGCATACACCTCGACTTCTGCAAAGTCGTCTACATCAGGCTTCTGCGCAAAAACTATTTCCTGTTGGCTCTCCGTCCAACATCCACACCGCAGGCACGTCGCGCGCCAAGAGGCGGCCTAATGGCCCCACAGGGTTTATCGCACGCTGACGACGCTGGCTTTATCAGATATGAGCAGGGATTAGGCCTTTAGAGTCTGCATATTGGCACTGGATTGTTTGGGTCTTTTCATATTCAAAAGGTGAAATTGTATCCTGTGATTTATGTGCTCTGGCAGCTCAGGATTCAACTCCTTCAAATAAGGCACTCAAATGCTCCCAAAGTATTTTCCGAGGGCCAGAAATGCAAAGCAGGCCTGATTTCTGCTGTTTGCTGGAGAGCAATAACGCTGAGCATGAATGTGAACAGTGCCCTCTGGTGACCCAAAAAGGGCAGACATATAAGGAGGAATTGGGTAATTTTGTTTTCGTTTTCAGATGCATTTTTCCGGGCGTGCGACAAGCCGCCTGTTTGCAGTTAAGAGCAAGGTGTGCGGTGCATCTCAATGGCAACTTTGTCCGTGACTTCCTGTCGGAGCCATTCACAGGTGTGACGACCAGAGCCGAGCACACACGCCTTATTGTTGGCCTCCGCAGGGGGGAGGAGTGGGCTCGACACTTTATCAGTGCACTCGTGTGTTGGCGCCTCTAAAACCACCTGGTTTGGGTCAATAACAGCAAAACAAAAAGTAGCAAATCAAATGTGCTGCGTTTATTAGCATAGACGTCATTCATTTGTCACGGCAGCAATGTGAACGGTAAACAAAAGGAGAAAAATGTCTTTAATTGTAACTTCAATGAGTGGAAAAAGAGCAAACAATGATGTTGGGAGTCAAGTGTGTCCTCTTCTAGTTTGTCCATTCGGTTTTTAAAAGGGAACTGCACTTTTGTGGGGGGGAATTCTGCCTATTGTTCACAATCATTATGCATTCTAAGATGTAAAAATCAACTTACTCTCGGTGGCTAGCAATGCAGCTAATGTTAGCAATCAATTATACCTCGAAATCACTTTAAAAATATATTCAAAAACCGTCAAAAATACTTCACTTATGTTCCGTAACCTGTATAATAACCAAGCTGTAGCAACATTGTTATTGTTAGAGCGATAAGCTAGCTTCTACGTTAGCACGAAACACGTTTGAGTTTGTAATGCACAACACAATGTGACAGTGAGTGAAAAACATGAACAATCATGTTACAGTATCTGTAAAGTATTATTCAATGTTTTGTTTGTACACATCTAGGATATATACTGTAGTTGTAATAACTCGCATGACGTGCTGCGTGTGTCATGATTGATATAAAGTGTGACTCACTCAATAGACAGTTGTCTGTTTGGTCCATCTGGCCGGGGATGTTTTTCCGGTTTATTTGGGTAAGCACTCCATTTATGTCGAAATAGCTAGTCTCCAAGTTCCACATATACAGCGCCAAAGTCACTTTCACCTCACTCCGTCTGCTCCAACGTCTCACCCTTCCGTTGTGCTCGCATCTAGAAGGCACAGTTCATCCTCAATATATTCAGCTTCAAAAAGATACGGTTGTGAATCCTCATTTGTCCAAAAATAGGCGTCTTCATTGTCTGTTACCAAGTTTGCCATGATCAGAAAACACACTCGCTTTTGTTTCCGACAGTAGGAACACACATTTGTTGCCAGAAGTGCGTTGCTATGGAAACAGAAATCAATGCACTGAATAAATCAGACCCAACACTGATTAGAATGATCAAAATAGGGTAAATATGTGCCCTTGTCTCTCATATTGATTGTGAACGATAGGCAAAATTCCCCCCCAAAAAGTGCATTACCCCTCCAAGTCAAGTGTGTCCCTCCACACAAGACGGTTGTCACTCGTCTCCTGCCGGAAGGTTCTCTTCAATCCTCTTGATGAACTTCATACGGATTTCTGTCATATTGTCTCCCCTCAGTGTGTCCTGGACAAATCTCACATCGACCGCCATCTGCACCTAAAATTTGTAAAAAAAATATATATATATATATATATATATATATATATATATATATATATACACACACACACACACACACACACACAGGTAAAAGCCAGTAAATTAGAATATTTTGAAAAACTTGATTTATTTCAGTAATTGCGTTCAAAAGGTGTAACTTGTACATTATATTTATTCATTGCACACAGACTGATGCATTCAAATGTTTATTTCATTTAATTTTGATGATTTGAAGTGGCAACAAATGAAAATCCAAAATTCCGTGTGTCACAAAATTAGAATATTACTTAAGGCTAATACAAAAAAAGGATTTTTAGAAATGTTGGCCAACTGAAAAGTATGAAAATGAAAAATATGAGCATGTACAATACTCAATACTTGGTTGGAGCTCCTTTTTCCTCAATTACTGCGTTAATGCGGCGTGGCATGGAGTCGATGAGTTTCTGGCACTGCTCAGGTGTTATGAGAGCCCAGGTTGCTCTGATAGTGGCCTTCAACTCTTCTGCGTTTTTGGGTCTGGCATTCTGCATCTTCCTTTTCACAATACCCCACAGATTTTCTATGGGGCTAAGGTCAGGGGAGTTGGCGGGCCAATTTAGAACAGAAATACCATGGTCCGTAAACCAGGCACGGGTAGATTTTGCGCTGTGTGCAGGCGCCAAATCCTGTTGGAACTTGAAATCTCCATCTCCATAGAGCAGGTCAGCAGCAGGAAGCATGAAGTGCTCTAAAACTTGCTGGTAGACGGCTGCGTTGACCCTGGATCTCAGGAAACAGAGTGGACCGACACCAGCTGGACTGCTGCTGAGTGGTCCGAAGTCATGTTTTCTGACGAAAGCAAATTTTGCATTTCCTTTGGAAATCGAGGTCCCAGAGTCTGGAGGAAGACAGGAGAGGCACAGGATCCACGTTGCCTGAAGTCTAGTGTAAAGTTTCCACCATCAGTGATGGTTTGGGGTGCCATGTCATCTGCTGGTGTCGGTCCACTCTGTTTCCTGAGATCCAGGGTCAACGCAGCCGTCTACCAGCAAGTTTTAGAGCACTTCATGCTTCCTGCTGCTGACCTGCTCTATGGAGATGGAGATTTCAAGTTCCAACAGGACTTGGCGCCTGCACACAGCGCAAAATCTACCCGTGCCTGGTTTACGGACCATGGTATTTCTGTTCTAAATTGGCCCGCCAACTCCCCTGACCTTAGCCCCATAGAAAATCTGTGGGGTATTGTGTAAAGGAAGATGCAGAATGCCAGACCCAAAAACGCAGAAGAGTTGAAGGCCACTATCAGAGCAACCTGGGCTCTCATAACACCTGAGCAGTGCCAGAAACTCATCGACTCCATGCCACGCCGCATTAACGCAGTAATTGAGGCAAAAGGAGCTCCAACCAAGTATTGAGTATTGTACATGCTCATATTTTTCATTTTCATACTTTTCAGTTGGCCAACATTTCTAAAAATCCCTTTTTTGTATTAGCCTTAAGTAATATTCTAATTTTGTGACACACGGAATTTTGGATTTTCATTTGTTGCCACTTCAAATCATCAAAATTAAATGAAATAAACATTTGAATGCATCAGTCTGTGTGCAATGAATAAATATAATGTACAAGTTACACCTTTTGAATGCAATTACTGAAATAAATCAAGTTTTTCAAAATATTCTAATTTACTGGCTTTTACCTGTATATATAAATTTAAAAGTTTATCACTGGATAACTATGATTTAAACCACAGGTGTCAAACTCAAGGCCGGGGGGCCAGATGTGGCCAGCCACATCATTTTATGTGGCCTGCGAAAGCCCGGAAGCCTGATCTATGTACTGCATGCCATTGCATATCCTTTCAACTGTAATATTATCCAATAATGCAACAAATATTGTCAGAATAATTGTATCACAAAACTTTGTGTTTCAATGAGTTCCCGGCGCGCAGACAAAAGCTGTCTTTGATCCTACCAATCAAAAGGCTTGTAAAATTCCACTGTGTAGGATGGAAAGCGACATGAAGGTGTCGGTTTCTTTGATATATTGTAACCCACAGGAAGATTTTGTCTTGACCCGAGATCTACAAAGCGGAGAGGAAACAGGACCTGACTCCCCTCCAGGCACCTTTTCTTTGAACTGTTTTGTGACCAAAGGCAGCGGCTGTTTACGATCCCCTTCCTTTAGAAACAGCTGTTGCCATGTAAACAGGGAAAGTCCAAATAAAAGAGGATGCGTACAATCTTTCGTCAGAGCGTGGTGGGACACTGTACAAGGATACAGGTCTACGCGTTTCTCCTCATTGAGCCACATTTAATTCTGTCTCTGTTTGATTCCTTGCTTCTTTGTCTGTTTAATAGATGTCATCAGTGTTTGAACCTGACAAATATTATACCTAAATATCTGCTTGACTTATAATTTAAAAGCAAGCTATCCATTTATTTGTGCTCCATGACGATAGACAATAAAATTTACGGTAAAATTCTGGTAACTGAGCTGCCAATTCTTTACTGTCAAGTTTACGCTAGTTTTGACAGAATATTACAGTAAATGGAAAAACAGCTGCCAGTTTTTTTTTACCATAAGAAAAACCTGTGGGCAATGTTTTTGACTCGGGGGCCACATTAAGAGAAAAAAATGTGTCTGGGGGGCCAAGGTGTATATGTGATTGTGTGTTTAAATTATATGTACACAATTAGCTGTAAAAATCTGCTGTACAGTATGTGTGTTTGGGTCCTTTTTTTCCCCAGGCACACTAATACCAAAAGTCTCAATGTCCGATAAGAGTTCTAAAAACGTTATGACAGAGAGCCTCACAAAAAAGGAAAGGAATTTTACAGTTTTTTTTACTGAATTGGACACCCACAATGTACATTAAAATAAAAAAAGCGAGATTTCGAATATTAACTATGAACAATAAAACACTGAATATTATTAACATATGAACGTCGCTCCTCTTTTACTTCTCAGACCAGCTCCTCTGTAGTTGTGTATCTTTTACAATAAAGTAAAACACAACCAAAATGCTGCGATGAGGTGGCGACTTGTCCAGGGTGTACCCCGCCTTCCGCCTGATTGTAGCTGAGATAGGCTCCAGCGCCCCCCGCGACCCCAAAAGGGAATAAGCGGTCGAAAATGGATGGATGGACAACCAAAATGCTGCGATGAGGTGGCAACTTGTCATGGGTGTACCCCGCCTTCCGCCCGAATGCAGCTGAGATAGGCTCCAGCAACCCCCGCAACCCCAAAAGGGACAAGCGGTAGAAAATGGATGGATGGATTGACAACAAAAAGGTAAAAAACAGCAAAATATGAATGCAAAGTGTAATAAACACCAACAATATGATATATTATTGCGTAAAAATCTGCTTCCGCTTCTGTTTCTGACACACGCGTTTCGGGCTGGCTGCTCTGGAAACAAACCCCGCCCACTCTGGTTTGTTCTTGGTCTGAGCTGCTGTGACGTAGATTACCGTAGTAACTCGTTTAACACCCAAAAGCGCAGATTTCGACCATTGAAATACTTTCTATAGTTCAAGACTTAGAGTAATTTAAAAACAGCACTGTACATCATAATGGCGGCTATAGTTTTGATGTTAAAGGTCTAAAAAAATTATGTAGAACGTCCGGCACGCCGGCTTGAAAATCTTAACGGGCCGCTTGTGGCCCGCGGGCCGTATTTTGCCCAGGTCTGATTTAGAGTAATACTAATCTTTACTTAAATGCTGCCTCTTCGCTAGGTCAGCATTGTAAATGACAAACTGTTTTTAATCCTATCTTGGATGGACAAAGGTTGATTAAATAAATACACGTAAACGAGGAAGTGAGGATGCCGGTGTGTTGTTAAATGCTTATATACTACATTACCCAGAAGGCTTAGCGCTGTGGTCAGGAAGCGGAAGTAGAGAGGATGAAAATTGTGCTGTTTGAGTTGATATATTGTTACACTTTGCTATTTCTGCTTCGTCCACACAAGAAACACACGTATAAATTTCGATTAGGGAGTGGACGTGCGTGTTTGGCGAAAATGACGCTGATTGGCCAAAATGTGAGGGGAAGTTGCAGGTATTGGGCAATGTTGCAAGGCCGCCCATAACTTGCGGGTATTGGTTGAATTTGCGCGACTGGGACTTCACAAAATCCCGGAGGGACGGTCTACTTAGCTTTTTTTGGGGTCAAATAGTACATTGCTTTTAAAGGGGAACTGCACTTTTATTGTTATAAAAGACATGAGGGTGGATGGATTTTTTTTTTTAATGCATTCTAAATATTAAATAAACGTAAATAAAAGTCTGCTTACAGTGGAACGCCACTATTCCGCCCATAAAATCTGATAAGTAACCATTCAAAAAGCGTCAACAAAACTCAATTTACATTTAGTGACTCAAATATTAACTAAGTATTAGTGATGTTGTTATTATAAGCACCAACTCTAACAAATTATCAATAGCGGCGACGTAATCACTTCCTGTGTCCCTATGTTCACATCATCAAGAGATCTGCTGTTTCCTCGCTTCCCTGCAAGTTTATTCTGGATCATAAATCATGCATCTCTCACCTGGAAAGTAGATGGCTGAGAATATAATCCAACAAGTTGGGACACTTTCACATCCATTTCCGACCTGGAACTGGCGAGAATGACACGAAAAGCGCATGTGTTCCCCACCCCGTTTCTTGGCGAGGATTATGAGTCATTCTTCACCTAAATGGGAATATATGAACATCCTGGCAGTCTAATGACAGCAGACCTTGTGCAGTAAGTGATGTTTTATTATGGCTCTCATGAAGTCTGCAGTGAGCAGAAATCAGCAATGAAGAAAAGCAAACATGATGCGTTTTTGAAGTTAATGCGCCACGTATGCTGAAAATGATCAAAATATGTAAATATTAAATGTTATTATACATTTTACTACATTACATATGTACTTACATCATGTATATAAAACCCTAATGGAGATATTTTTTTAGTGCTTTATCGGCAGAATTGAAAGGCCCCATAGGCCCCTTTGTCAGAGAAATTTGGATTGAATGTATTTAACTATTAGAATGCATTAAAAAAAAATCCATCCGTCGTCATGTCTTTCATAATGATTGTGAACGATAGGCAAAATTCCAAAAAAAGAGCAGTTCCCCCTTAAGTTAAAATATTCAATATCATGACAAAAATATGGAAGTAAGTACATTTATGTATACAAGTATGTATTTTGAAAGCATTTAAAATATGGTTTACATTTCTTCCTATAAAACAGCAAAATGTATAATACTTTTTGTTTCTTTCAGAGTACTTTTTTCAAAGTAAATATTCACCAAAGCACATTCATTGGAAATACATCCATGTCAAGTTTGTGACTAATGACTAATGCTGTCTTATAGTCTGGTGGTCATTTGTTTTTGGCGACATCTAGTGTCACAATAATTCATCACGTTGAAGGCTTTGGACACGTTTGTTACTGGATACTGTGTTACGGCAATAGTGTTCAATTAAGGACATTTATTACGTTATGTCTAGCTCGTGTGCTCTAGTGTGCTTTGCTGCTGTGTAGCTGCTACTCCAAGTAGCCTACAGCAGGGGTGTCCAAACTTTTTCCACTGAAAAGTCAAAGCATGCAGGGGCCATTTTGATATTTTATTAACCATCCATCCATTTTCTACCGCTTGTCCTTTTCGGGATCGCGGGGGGGGAAGGAGCCTATCTCAGCTGCACATGGACACCCTGGACAAGTCGCCACCTCATCACAGGGCCCACACAGATAGACAGACAACATTCACACTCACATTCACACACTAGGGCCAATTTAGTGTTGCCAATCAACCTATCCCCAATATTTTCAAAATCAATACAACATATAGATTTTTTTTAACCTTGAAGGCTTGCCTCAAGTTAAGCCCCAGGGGCCCGGGAGGGTGTAACTCATAAAAATATTACAAATAAGTCACATATTATTATTTTTTCTAATTCAACAATTAAATCTCTAGATCAACTTCAGGTCTATCGGTCAATATTACGTTTTTTTTCTTTTTATGTTTTAGGCCCTTTTTGTCAAAACCCGGTTTTTATGGAAAAACTACAAAATATGCAACATTTTCCCCCAAAATATTTTCATAGTTGAATATTAAAACATAAATTGTAATGAATTTATTCTTTTTGAGCAATGACAGTTTACCACAAAAAGTCCCATTAAAATTCTTGAGCACCCATTCATAAAAGTGTTAAAAATAAGTAATACATTTTTGTTTGTTTTTTGTACTTTCAACGCTTAGGTTACTAGATCAACATCAGACCTATTCGTCGATTATAAGTTTTATTTTTTCATGTCTCATTTTGTTTGTTAGTTCTATGCCCTTTATCAAAGACGACTTTTGTTTTTTAATGGCAAACACACAAAATATGCAAACCTTTCCCCCAAAAAATTAATATTTCAAAGTGGAATATTTAATGTGAAGTAATTGAAGATTGATGAACATTGATTTTGATTCTTTTTTTTTTTTTTTGAGCAATGAGTTAAAAAAAATCCCCATGATGTTTTGGGATCCAAGAACATATTAAAGGTGTAAAATATAATATATATTTTTTACTCTCAACTGTTAAGTCTCTCGATCAACGACAAATCTATCCATTGATTTTAAGTTATATTTTTGGGGGGTTTTTGTTTGTTGTATGCCTATTTTGTCTATGGCGAACACACAAAATATGCAATATTGTCCTAAAAAACACAAAATATATAATATTTTCCCCCTAAAAAGTATAATATTTGATGTGAAGTAATTGGAGCCTTGAGCAGGTCAACAATTCATAACATTCATTGTGATTTATTATTACATTTTGAGCAATAAGTTTAAAACAAATCCCACTGAAATTATTGGGGATCTAAGAATGCTAAAAATAAGTCATGTTTTTTTTTTGTTTGTTTGTTTTTTTAACTTTTAACAGTTAAGTCTCTGGAGCAACTTTAGATCTATCCATCAGTTTTAAATTATTGGTATTTTCTCATGGTTCTTTTTTGTTTATGCCATTTTGTCTATGGCAAACACAAATTATACAATACTTTTTCCCATAAAATATTTCAAAGTGGAATATTTGATGTGAAGTAATTGAAGCCTTGAATAATTCATAACATTGGTTTTGACTCATTATGTTTTTTTGAGCAATGAGTTAAAAAATAATCTGTGTCAAAAATAATAATTTTTTTTTACTTTCAATTGTTAAGTCTCTCGGTCAACGTCAGATCTATCCATCGATTCTAAGCTATTTTTGTTTTTTTATTCTATGCCATGCAATATTTTCCTAAAAAAACCCCACAAAATATGCAATATTTTCCCCCTAAAAAGTATATTTGATGTGAAGTAATTGGAGCCTTCAGTAGGTCAACAATTTATAACAACAGTCATTTTGACTCATTATTACATTTAAACAATAAGTTTTAAAAAAAATCCAACTGAAATTCTTGGGGATCTAAGAATGTTGAAAATAAGTCATAATTTTTTTTATACTTTTAACGACTGAGTCTCTGGAGCAACTTTAGATCTATTCATCAGTTTTAAGTTATTGGTATTTTCTCAAGGTTCTTTTTTGTTTATTACCTTTTTGTCTGTGGCGAACACAAAATACGCAACATTTTTCCCCAAAGAAGTGGAATTTTTGTTGTGAAGTAATTGGAGCCTTAAATAGGTCAATAATTCATAACAACGTTGATTGTGACTCATTATTTTTTTAGCTAAAAAAAAAGCTATTATTCGAGTCTACATTGCAACTTTGTCTCATTACATCTCACCTGTTTGCTCTTTTATTCCACTTTGTGTTTTTAAGAGTATTTTTGGACACCCTTGGCCTACAGTGTAGTCTACAAAGTTGACCTTTTGTGAAGGGACAACCCGATATGATGATTATTGTTGTTATTATGGGATGTTACCATCTCCAGGGCTCCTCTGAGGACGCCGCACAGCAGGTTGGAGTAGACCAGAGCGCTGTGGTTGTCCGGCAGCTCCACAAAGTCCACCAGCGGGTTGCTTTCCAGCATGAGGGAGAACTCGTCTCCTGCCGGGCTCCAGTTGGTCACGCTGGGGGTGACGCCCAGGTACGTCTTAAACGCCACCTGTTGGAAAGAAGGCAGCATTAATGAACTGTGGGAGAAAAGGTTGTCTCTTACGCTCTAGTGGAATAGCGTCACACGGCACAGTGAGGCGGGAACATGTGTTGGACAGGACATGTCGTACATATGAAGTGCCTGCCCACAAGAACATAATATATCTTTTTTAAAGCATATTACACAGAATGGATTATTGATTAATCATGTGTTTTGGCAGGTGAGGCAGTGAAACAGTGCACTGCAACCAAAGTTGTGCTAAAACATTTTGACACATTTTTGGGCGCCATGTGTACTGTTATTTATCAGGGGTGTCCAAACTACGGCCCGTGTTTAATTTAGTCAGCGAGATGGCACAAGTCCAATAAGCAATTTGGCCGGACAAACAGCCACCAGTC
This sequence comes from Nerophis lumbriciformis, assembly GCF_033978685.3. Taxonomy (NCBI): domain Eukaryota; kingdom Metazoa; phylum Chordata; class Actinopteri; order Syngnathiformes; family Syngnathidae; genus Nerophis; species Nerophis lumbriciformis. The sequence goes on along the minus strand of NC_084568.2, from coordinate 30,936,550 downwards.
TATCCATCCATCCATTTTCTACCGCTTAAAGCAGCCATTTCATCGCCATCTGGTGGGCAATGAAAATAACTTGTCAGCGACTTTTAATTATGCTTAATGCACAGCATTGACTTATGTGACCCAATCTAAACTACCTTGCCTAGTCAAAAAATATAAATGACACCCTTTTAAATCCATTACAAGCGATGACGGGAAAATGCAAAACACTCTCTCCACATTTATTCATGTTTGGCACATTTTAGCTGCTTGATTAAAAAACTTTAAGGACGTCGTCACGAAAGTAAACATGGTAGGAGTCGAATTTTCACATACTCCTAATCACCAATTATAATAATTATTAATCTCTTATATATATATATATATATATCGTCATTTTCCATAATGCCCTAAAAACTGACCAACATCGGCGGCAAGAACATGCCGTGACCGCCCTTGACTTTTTACTTGTTAATGGACAAGGGATGTCACAAAAAACGGTATAATGATAATTTGCGATAAAATTCCAGACGATTAGTAATACGGTCTAATTTTTTAATTACCGAAAACCTGTCATTTATTAGTGCATTTTAGGCAACACAAAGTCAGGCGCATGCACACTAGCGTCGTTTGGCGTGATTATCATGGCGGACTAACTACACTGACTTTGCTCGGGAGATAAACGGAACCAAGCGCTTGGTTTAACGTAATTTTCCCTCGCTTCCCGGCTTGCGCTTAATATCGCACTGCTGTGTTTAGATGGAGACAGGTGTGGACAATATCGGAGACAGACGCAGTTGTCCCCCACACTAAAAGTATACATGTAGCGAAGGAGAAAAACTATTTGATGTTGCTTTTCTTTTCTCAATACAGCGTCCTTCAGCTGCTGTGACTGAGAGTTAATGACGTGAGGAAACATGCAGCAGGCGATGTGTCGTGAACGTTGTCACAACTTGTTTATAAAGTCTTTAGTTTGTTTACTGGGATGTTCGCTCGTCCTTTATTTAACTGCAAACTGTATCAGTGTTCGAATAACATCAATACGAGCTACAATGTTTTGTCATCTCATCGAACTGAACGCAGGCTGTGAAGATTTTGTATATATATATACCGTATTTTTCGTGCCATTTTGCCGAAAATGCATAATAAAGAAGAAAAAAAACATATCAGTCGCACTGGAGCCCGGCCAGACTATGAAAAAAACTGCTACCTATAGTCCGAAAAATACGGTATATACATACATACATACATACATACATACATACATACATACATACATACATACATACATACATACATACATACATACATACATACATATATATATATATATATATATATATATATATATATATATACAGTATATATATATATATATATATATATATATATATATATATATATATATATATAAATAAAAGGGTTATAAGGTGCACTGTCCATTTTTTAGAAAATGAAAGGATATAAGTGCGCCTTATAGTCTGAAAAATATGGTACCTTGGATAATGGACTCTTCTACTGTATCTTTCAAGTTTGCTTCTGTCAAACACAACATCAGCAGCTTTTCTATATTTTCATGGATACATGTACGCCGTCTTCAGTACGGTGCAGTCGGGCAGCGATACGCTCGAAATGCTTCACCAAGTTGGCGACTCAGCCATGTTCTTGATGATTTCTTTCTTTAATTTAACGAAATTCATCCACTGCTTCTTCTCAGCCAATCCTTCCCACTCACTTTCTTCCTTCCCATGATTGGAAAAACAAAGCTATGTCCATCTCTCGCTATAAGCTAATAATGATTGCGAGTTAAGACCGGATGCTTCACTGTGGCGTCATGGCGTGGATGCTTCTAACACTTAGCTCTTACCTCAAAACACTCCTACGTTGAGGTACCACTGTACCTAAAAGGGCTCCTAATACACTAGTTGCTTGTATGCAGAGAACATTTATGTGGGATTTTTTTGTCGAAAAATATGAATGAGAAGACAGTAAAAGCTCCATATCCAAAATCCTCACCTGGGTATAAACTGAACTTCTGCCAGACTCTAAAGGGTTCCTCATCTTTGACCGACTCATTCAAGCTTCCTTCCTCCCTGGCTATTTTCTCAAAAGACGTCTCATCAAGATGCCTCGCTCTAATCCCATTTCTCTGCTTTGGTGCGCATCCACCGTCACGCTCTGATTAGCCTGGAAGCGTCCAATTACCTTAGCGATGACATCGGCCGTTTCTCGGAAATCCTGACACCTGCCGACGCTGGAGCGTGCCAGGAAGTCCTCGATGAGACGCACTCCGATGTTGTAACCCCTGATGCAGGCGAGGGAAGCACACAAGAGGGGGGAAAGAAATCAGAGAGCGGCTGCGCTCCTTTGGAAGGAGATTGGACACATTCTTGGTTCAAACACTTGGCGTGAGACAATAAGTCTCTACAAGGTCCTGGTGGACCATTCCAAGACACTAACATGGCCCGTCTCTGATGTGCTGGCGGACTCAATAACAATGACATGTAGAGCCAGGAAACACCAGGCTCACTCTTTTCATTCGCTGCATAATCGGCTGTCCAACATTATTATTGGTAGGAATATCAAGTTTTTTTTATTCAATTATTATCATTAAATTATTCAAATAATTCAATAGAATTGACTAGATTTCATTTTCTGAAAACCCCTATGAATTGCTTTGTGTTTGAATTGTGCTCTATAAATAAGCTCGCCTTGCCTATATATGTTTGATGTCTTTTTGAGTCAACAATTTGACTTGAGTCAACCTTAGAAGTGTTCCGATCCAGGTTTTATGCTCCCGGAACCGATCGAGTGAGATTGACCGATACCAATACTGATCACACGTACTAACTAGAGATGACCAATAATAGCTTTTTTGTCGATATCCCGATATTGTCCAACTCTTAATTACCGATTCCGATATCAACCGATACCGATATATACAGTTGTGGAATTGACACATTATTATGCCTAATTTTGTTGTGATGCCCCGCTGGATGCATTAAACAATGCAACAAGGTTTTCCAAAATAAATCAACTCAAGTTATGGAAAAAAATGCCAACATGGCGCTGCCATATTTATTATTGAAGTCACAAAGTGCATTATTTTTTTTAACATGCCTCAAAACAGCAGCTTCGAATTTGGGACATACTCTCCCTGAGAGAGCGTGAGGAGGTTGAGGTGGGAGAGGGTGTAGGGGGTAGCGGGGGGGTGTATATTGTAGCGTCCCAGAAGAGTTAGTGCTGCAAGGGGTTCTGGGTATTTGTTCTATTGTGTTACGGTGCGGATGTTCTCCCAAAATGTGTTTGCCATTCTTGTTTGGTGTGGGTTCACAGTGTGGCGCATATTTGTAACAGTGTTAAAGTTGTTTATACGGCCACCCTCAGTGTGACCTGTATGGCTGTTGACCAAGTATGGATGGCATTCACTTGTGTGTGTGAAAAGCCGGAAATATTATGTGATTGTGCCGGCACGCAAAGGCAGTGCCTTCAAGGTTTATTGGCGCTCTATACTTCTCCCTACGTCCGTTTACCACTCCGTACAGCAGCGTTTTAGTCATAAATTGTACTTTTTTGAAACCGATACCGATAATTTCTGATATTACATTTTAAAGCATTCATCGGCCGATAATATCGGCAGTCCGATATTATCGGACATCTCTAGTACTAACCAATGTTCCTTCTGTGAGCGACGTCAGACGCGCACACTGTGGCCACACCTGCTCCAAAGCTGACTAAATAAGTTAAATGTCTTATTATTGTAAGCAAATGACAGCAGTCATTTCCATGAGATTATTTTCTAATAATAGTGTTTTGGCCCACTTACAATGACAATAACAAGAAATATTGTTTTTCATGAGCTGTGTACTAATATTGTATGTCTGGGTGGAGGTCCTGCTTTGGAAATAATTTGTACCCCTTTCAGATATCGCATTTAGTTCCCATTAAAACATTCACATGTTGCACAATGAGATGTAAACATGGGATCATGTGTACATTCCTGTAACTTTGTTTGTAAAATATAGCTTTTTATTAGTATTTATTTACTATAATAACAGCATTTCATGATTAATCTTTATAAATTAAGATTCTTACTAAATGACAGTAGCATAAGCACACATTTGATTGGTAAATCATAGTGTAACGAGCTGGAATTACACAATATGTGTGGTGTTGTAGTTGTCTGACTTTTTGTGTGGCTGTAAACGCATCACTGGCTAATAAGTGCCTTATGTGCATGTGTCGGCACAATTGAGAAAGAGCGAGCGGCTGCTGTTGATATGACAAATGACAAAGTTGGTTTTGGTCGGGTTTGTACGGCAGAAAATGACCAGTTTTGCTAGATAGCAATTTTTTTACCAACGTTTTGGTCATGTGTTTATGGCCGACAATAAAGAGTTTTGCTCAATAAAGTGATAGATGGAATTCATGTCCTCCTTAAAGCGCCTCGACAGATGTTACAATAATTGAACAATGATGACGAAAATTGTTTTCTCTGTCGTGGTCGCGTGTCGCCAGTTACATTGAAAATTGTTATGCGCTTATTTCATTTATTTGATTTTGTGAGTGGCAAAGATTTGGCGTGCGCAGAGGACGCATGAGCAGTGCGCAATTGCAGAGGCAGAGGCAGAATGAAGCGTAGCAGCTTGTTAAGACGTTAGTTTAGGCTGTGGCTCTTTGTTGTTAAGACGGCCGGGAGGTGAGGGGAGCAGTGAGCAGCAGCGGTGGCGGCGTTCGGGAATCATTTTGGTGATTTAACCCCCAATTCCAACCCTTGATGCTGAGTGCCAAGCAGGTCTCTTAATTCAATTAGAAAAAGCATTTTAATACATTTTATCATAATATTAATAATAATTTACAATATGGGAAATGACTGCCAGATTCATTTTCAGGAGCAAAATATACATAAAGAGACTTTGTTAAGGTCCTTTAAATGTTTTTAAATCCGGACTGAGTGCATTAGTGTCTGCCTCAATTAGGGCTGGGCGATATGGCCTTTTTTTAATATTTAGACATTTTCAGGCCATGTCACGATCCACGTTGTATATCTCCATATTTTGCCTCAGCCTTGAATGAACACTTGATGCATATAATCACAGCAGTATGATGATTCTATGTGTCTACATTAAAACATTCTTGTTCATACTGCATTAATATATGCTCATTTTAAACTTTCATGCAGAGATGGAAATCACAACTACCGTATTTTTCGGAGTATAAGTCGCACCGGCCGAAAATGCATAACAAAGAAGGAAAAAAACATATATAAGTCGCACTGGAGTATAAGTCGCATTTTTTGGGGAAATGTATTTGATAAAACCCAACACCAAGATTAGACATTTGAAAGGCAATTTAAAATAAATAAAGAATAGTGAACAGTAGGCTGAATAAGTGTATGTTATATGAGGCATAAATAACCAACTGAGAACGTGCCTGGTATGTAAACGTAATATATTATGGTAAGAGTCATTCAAATAACTATAACATATAGAACATGCTATACGTTTACCAAACAATCTGTCACTCCTAATCGCTAAATCCTATGAAATCTTATACGTCTAGTCTCTTACGTGAATGAGCTAAATAATATTATTTTATATTTTACGGTAATGTTTTAATAATTTCACACATAAGTCGCTCCTGAGTATAAGTCGCACCTCCGGCCAAACAATGAAAAAAAACTGCAACTTATAGTCCGAAAAATACGGTAAGTCAATTGACCAAAACTGTATTTATTAAACAGTTATTAAGCAGTGGCACAAACATTCATGTCATTTCAAAACAGAAAGCACAAGATTGTCAGAGACATTTTAAAACAAGCTATAAGTGCACTTTTGTGCATGATGTCACTAAGATGACATATCAAAACAACACTAAATTAAAGTGCACTTTTTGTACAGAAGGCCACTACAATAGTTTAAAACAAATTAAATTGCACTTTTGTGCATGATGTCACACAAGATATTTCAATAAGTGTCAAATAAAAATGAGCTGCATAATAGGAAATCAAATAGTGTATGTCCTTCGCTATGTGGTAGGTTCCTGCGGACGTTATCTCCTTCTATTGTTGACTAGTTTTTTCATACGGTGTTGATGTGGAAATGGTTGCCTCGGCATTTTGTGGGTGTGGCACCGAACAGAGATGTTGACATGCGGAGTAAGCACTCTTCATTCTCTAGCGGGTGACTTTTCAAATGATGCTACATATTAGCAGTAATGCTACTTTTTATAGCAACGCTTTTGCCCCACACTTGACAAATTACGGTTGTCTGTTCGACATATTCCCACTTGAAGCCAAACCACCGCCAGACGATGGACCCCCTGCTGTTTTTCTTGGGAATTAATTCTTCCTTCATTTGTTACCAGATTCACACATTCTCTCTCTCGTATTACCACTCGCACCACAGCTAACGATACCCATGCCGCTACCTCTCTGCTCCGCGAGGGCGTATACGTATGTGACGTATGTAAGAAGGTGCGCTTGTTTTATGTCTCTGTGCGAAGTAGAGACAGGAAAGAGTGAGAAGAGCCTATAGTCTTAATGCCCGCAGCAAAAAGCAACTGCGTGAGAACGTATACTCGAACATCACGATATAGTTATTTTCTATATCGCACAGAGACAAACCCGCGATATATCAAGTATATCAATATATCGCCCAGCCCTAGCCTCAATGTGCACTTAAATAATCTGTGAGTCCTCATGTTATTGTATTGCTGTTTGTTTGTTGTGACTATGTGTGGAACTATGCTGTCTGGTTAAATACAAATAATGTCATGATATTTCTATCTTATATCACCAGATCAGGAAGTATTATGATGTGCTATGCAGGCTTTCTTACTGTGCTGTCTGCAGCTAAACGTTTCTCAAACTGTAGGCATGTATGTAACTAAAACAAAAAAAGTATCATCTGACCCCGACATACATATTAATGGAGAACGAATACACATTGTCAGCCAATATAAATATCTTGGGTTAATAATAGATTCAGAGCTTTCCTTTAACCTCTTAAGGGTCCAAGCTGTTTGTTTACATGCTTTTTTTTATTTCTCTTTGCTATTTGGGCTTATTGGACCCTAATTAGAATAAAAACTAAGAATCATCTTTTTATACGATGTGCTTAGTTCATAAGTAACAAACGTGTGTACTGCCAATTCTTATTTTTATACTTTTTTTTTTCCAAATTCCATTGTACAAACCCCGTTTCCATATGAATTGGGAAATTGTGTTAGATGTAAATATAAACGGAATACAATGATTTGCAAATCATTTTTAACCCATATTCAGTTGAATGTACTACCAAGACAAGACATTTGATGTTACTCGTAAACTTATTTTTTTTTTTGCAAATAATAATTAACTTAGAATTTGCTGCAACACGTGCCAAAGTAGTTGGGAAAGGGCATGTTCACCACTGTGTTACATCACTTTTTCTTTTAACAACACTCAATAAACGATTGGGAACTGAGGAAACTAATGGTTGAAGCTTTGAAAGTGGAATTCTTTCTCATTCTTGTTTTATGTAGAGCTTCAGTCGTTCAACAGTCCGGGGTCTCCGCTGTCGTATTTTACGCTTCATAATGCGGCACACATTTTCGATGGGAGACAGGTCTGGACTGCAGTCGGGCCAGGAAAGTACCCGCACTCTTTTTTTACGAAGCCACGCTGTTGTAACACGTGCTGAATGTGGCTTGGCATTGTCTTGCTGAAATAAGCAGGGGCGTCCATGAAAAAGACGGCGCTTAGATGGCAGCATATGTTGTTCCAAAACCTGTATGTACCTTTCAGCACTAATGGTGCCTTCACATATGTGTAAGTTACCCATGCCTTGGGCACGAATGCACCCCCATACCATCACAGATGCTGGCTTTTGAACTTTGCGTTGAAAACAGTCTGGATGGTTCGCTTCCCCTTTGGTCCGGATGACACGATGTCGAATATTTCCAAAAACAATTTGAAATGTGGACTCGTCAGACCACAGAACACTTTTCCACTTCGCATGAGTCCATCTTAGATGATCTCAGGCCCAGAGAAGCCGGCGGCGTTTCTGGATGTTGTTAATAAACGGCTTTCGCTTTGCATAGTAGAGCTTTAACTTGCACTTACAGATGTAGCGACCAACTGTATTTAGTGACAGTGGTTTTCTGAAGTGTTCCTGAGCCCATGTGGTGATATCCTTTAGAGATTGATGTCGGTTTTTGATACAGTGCCATCTGAGGGATCGAATGTCACAGTCATTCAATGTTGGTTTCCGGCCATGCCGCTTACGTGGAGTGATTTCTCCAGATTCTCTGAACCTTTTGATGATATTATGGACCGTAGATGTTGAAATCCCTAAATTTCTTGCAATTACACTTTGAGAAACGTTGTTCTTAAACTGTTTGACTATTTGCTCACGCAGTTGTGGACAAAGGGGTGCACCTCGCCCCATCCTTTCTTGTGAAAGACTGAGCAATTTTTGGGAAGCTGTTTTTATACCCAATCATGGCACCCACCTGTTCCCAATTAGCCTGCACACCTGTGGGATGTTCCAAATAAGTGTTTGATGAGCATTCCTCAACTTTATCAGTATTTATTGCCACCTTTCCCAACTTCTTTGTCACGTGTTGCTGGCATCAAATTCTAAAGTTAATGATTATTTGCAAAAAACAAATGTTTATCAGTTTGAACATCAAATCGGTTGTCTTTGCAGCATATTCAACTGAATATGGGTTGAAAATGATTTGCAAATCATTGTATTCCGTTTATATTTACATCTAACAAAATTTCCCAACTCATATGGAAACGGGGTTTGTATGTTATACTCTTCTGACACCACCAGATGGCAGTATAAGTGTCCACATAAGGGCCATAAGACCCCAATTCAGTAGTGTACACAATTTTGGAAATAAGAGCTAGAAGGTGTCCACGCATGTGGCCACTAAGCCTTTAGAGGTTTAAAGCCCATATTGGCAAATTGTGTAAAATAATCAAGTTTAATCTCGCAAATTTGCGTGCAATTCGAAATTAAATGTCAACTGAAGCTGCAAAATTGTATTTGCATTCGATGATTTTCAGCCACTTCCACTATTGCCTTACCAACTGGTCAGTGTTAAAAAAAACAACATTGGAAATCTTGTACAAACAAGCAATTAAGGTTATGGATAAAAAACCTAGGCACTGTCATAACTGTGCCATTGTAAAAAAATATTATTTTTAAGTATTTTAAACTGAGACAGTCTTCACTCATTTGAAGACTTAAAACTGACCTATAAAGTACCGCATGCATTGGCTCCAGATCCTCTGGCAGAGTTCATCAGCCAAAGAAACAGCCGTGAGCGTGTCACTCCAGGCTCCGTCAGAGGTGACTGTTATATTCCTCTGCGCAGGAGCACTTTCAGTAAGTCGGCCTGGTCAGTTAAGGCGCAAATGTGTGGAACTCAGAATGTAGCTGCTGACAGAAGCAACATAAATATTTGTTATATATATATTTCATAGTTGGTTAGAATAAATAAATACAATGTATAAATATAAGTTCATTTTGTACACATAATGTGATTAAAAAGGTTTTTCCTTGGGTTAATTCATGCAAGTTTAAGTTAACTTTATTTTTGTTACAAAACCCATGTAAATTGGAGGGGTATATATTTTTTGTTCCGGTTCGGTCACATTGTTGGGGGGACAATTAATATGTGATGGAATTAAGGAAGCAGCATGAGACGACGAGTGTTGGCTGGAAGACGGTAATGGAGTCTCGGATTGGAAAGAAACGGTATTCTCTTGGAGTTTGTGAGGCCAATGAGGTATGATTCTTTCTGATAATGTATGTGAAATAAAAGTGTTTTCTTTTTATTGGATGTCAGACTAATTGTAAGTTCTGTTTTCTTATTTTATTAGTTCTGACGGCATTATATTTGGCATTGTTTGTAACGAGAAGAAGGCGTGGCTGAAATAAATGTCTGTGAGCAAAAACTAACGACTTGAGCCTGGATTAAGACCTCGGAGGGAGTAACACAGTACCTACTCTACATGCCCCTAAAGCTGGAGGCGTGTCTTAATGAAATTAAACAATGGATGTCCCCTAACTTTTTGCAACTCAACGCTAAGAAAACGGAAATGCTGATTATCGGTCCTGCTAGACACCGACACCTATTTATTAATACCACCTTAACATTTGACAACCAAACAATTACACAAGGCGACTCGGTAAAGGATCTGGGTATTATCTTCGACCCAACTCTCTCGTTTGAGTCACACATCAACAGTGTTACTAAAACGGCCTTCTTTCATCTCCGTAATATCACTAAAATGTGTTCCATTTTGTCCACGAGCGACACTGAGATCATTATTCATGCGTTCGTTACGTCTCGTCTCGATTACTGTAACGTATTATTTTCGGGTCTCCCTATGTCTAGCATTAAAAGATTACAGTTGGTACAAAATGCGGCTGCTCGACTTTTGACAAGAACAAAAAAGTTTGATCACATTACGCCTATACTGGCTCACCTGCACTGGATTCCTGTGCACTTAAAGGGGAACATTATCACCAGACTTATGTAAGCGTCGATATATACCTTGACGTTGCAGAAAAAAGACCATATATTTTTTTAACCGATTTCCGAACTCTAAATGGGTGAATTTTGGCGAATTAAACGCCTTTCTAATATTCGCTCTCGGAGCGATGACGTCACAACGTGGCGTCACATCGGGAAGCAATCCGCCATTTTCTCAAACACCGAGTCAAATCAGCTCTGTTATTTTCCGTTTTTTCGACTGTTTTCCGTACCTTGGAGACATCATGCCTCGTCGGTGTGTTGTCGGAGGGTGTAACAACACGAACAGGGACAGATTCAAGTTGCACCAGTGGCCCAAAGATGCGAAAGTGGCAAGAAATTGGACGTTTGTTCCGCACACTTTACCGACGAAAGCTATGCTACGACAGAGATGGCAAGAATGTGTGGATATCCTGCGACACTCAAATCAGATGCATTTCCAACGATAAAGTCAAAGAAATTTGCCGCCAGACCCCCATTGAATCTGCCGGAGTGTGTGAGCAATTCAGGGACAAAGGACCTCGGTAGCACGGCAAGCAATGGCGGCAGTTTGTTCCCGCAGACGAGCGAGCTAAACTCCCTATCGACCCTAGCTTCCCTGGCCTGCTGACATCAACTCCAAAACTGGACAGATCAGCTTTCAGGAAAAGAGCGCGGATGAGGGTATGTCTACAGAATATATTAATTGATGAAAACTGGGCTGTCTGCACTCTCAAAGTGCATGTTGTTGCCAAATGTATTTCATATGCTGTAAACCTAGTTCATAGTTGTTAGTTTCCTTTAATGCCAAACAAACACACACCAATCGTTGGTTAGAAGGCGATCGCCGAATTTGTCCTCGCTTTCTCCCGTGTCGCTGGCTGTCGTGTCGTTTTCGTCGGTTTCGGTTGCATACGGTTCAAACCGATATGGCTCAATAGCTTCAGTTTCTTCTTCAATTTTGTTTTCGCTACCTGCCTCCACACTACAACCATCCGTTTCAATACATTCGTAATCTGTTGAATCGCTTAAGCTGCTGAAATTCGAGTCTGAATCCGAGCTAATGTCGCTATAGCTTGCTGTTCTTTCCGCCATGTTTGTCTGTGTTGGCTTCACTATGTGACGTCACAGGAAAATGGACGGGTGTTTATAACGATGGTTAAAATCAGGCACTTTGAAACTTTTTTTAGGGATATTGCGTGATGGGTAAAATTCTGAAAAAATCTTCGAAAAATATAATAAGCCACTGGGAACTGAATTTTTAATGGTTTTAACCCTTCTGAAATTGTGATAATGTTCCCCTTTAATATGTGACTTTTGACACTTTACCCACCTGCTCCCAGTGCCACCCACACTGGTTTAAATGTAACTTAGATATTGGGTTTCACTATGTAAAAGCGCTTTGAGTCACTAGAGAAAAGCGCTATATACATATAATTCACTTCACTACCTGAGGAGGTTAAACTGGTCACAATTTACAAGGCCTTCACAAACACTTTTTAAATGTGAACTTATCAACACCTAACTCCATGGTGTTATGGGATGAATAGTCTCTCCTATTGCTATTGTACTATTTTTTCAGCTATAGTTACATTAATCATTAGTAATGCAGCAGCCTAGTTTTGAATGGCAGGGTCCCTGCTATCACATGTTGATAAAAATATAACATTTACTTAATAAAAATCAACTACAGGCTTCCCAAATGCTGTAATAAATTAAGCATGATGAGTAGAACATATGTCAGCATGTGGCCCCACTTTTAACTCTTTTTCTCAAACGCTTATTGCAAACGCTTACTTACAGTAAGTCATTAATTTGACTTTGTAAGTCATTATTTTGACTTAGTAAGCCATAATTGTGTCATTATTTTGACTAAGTAAATTAATAAGTCATAATAATGACGTACTTAGTATCTCAGGTAACTAGGACTGTTTTGTTTTTAATTTACGGAAAAAATATCGAAATATATATCGTATATCGCCATTCAGCAAATGGAGCGGAAAACACAACCAAAAGTTGTAGGTTTCTTAATGCGACAAAGCCGACCTACTTCACTGCAGTCTGTAGTGTATTGCCCCCCAGGCTGTGGTGGCAGCGACGAGGTGGAGACGTGATGGCGACAGGCCGAATTACACCGATCCTTACACCCACCCACCCCCTGGAGAGTCACCACCTTAACTAACAAATTTTCTGGGGGAAACACTGTATTGTATATGTATCGTGTGTTTTTTTTTCTTTTACTCTCTCTTTCTTTTCTTTTTATTTTAAACTGTAATTGTACTGCCTTTTTTACATCACAGCCAGGGGACTTCAGATGAAAACTAACCTTCTGGCTAATTCTGGCTTTTTTAACTATGTGTAGTAATGTGTTTTATGAAATTGCATTGTCCCCTCTGAAATAAACTAATTTAATCTAATCTTACGTGGTAAACAGAGGTGGGTAGTAACGCGCTACATTTACTCCGTTACATCTACTTAAGTAACTTTTGGGATAAATTGTACTTCTAAGAGTAGTTTTAATGCAACATACTTTTACTTTTACTTGAATATATTTATAGAGAAGAAATGTTACTTTTACTTTGCTCCATTTATCTATATTCAACTCGCTACTGATTTTTATCGATCTGTTAATGCACCCTTTGTTTGTTTTGGTTTGTCAGACAGACCTTCAAAGTAGGATCTATCGCATACCTGCGTTTCACCAATCAAATACAGTCACTGGTGACGTTTGACTCCGTTTCATCAATCAAACAGAGCCAGGCGGTCACATGATCAACTGCACATAAAGTTTCAGCGGCAACAAGCTTAAGCTCACAAACTCAACGTCAAATTTGAGGAAGCACATGCTAGTAGATATTTTGGCTGTCACCGTAGGCTGATGTTAGCTTCCCTGCTATGAATCACTGTCAAATGTACATCGTGTGGGGACATTTATTAACACACTGCAGCCTCACCGACACACACACACGCACGCACGCATAGAAACACCAATCAGAAGTGCACAGTGTGTTTACCATGAATTGATTAACGTGGACCCCGACTTAAACAAGTTGAAAAACTTATTGGGGTGTTACCATTTAGTGGTCAATTGTACGGAATATGTACTGTACTGTGCAATCTACTAATACAAGTTTCAATCAATCAATCAATCTCTGCCTACTGAGCCTATGGTGCTGTTAAGTTATTGTGACTCAATTTGCCTTAATTTTTCTTATTTCAATGTATTATTATTTAATAAATATTATTGTTTTAGTTGCTTAAGAGATATTCCTGGCTCTGAATTTGCTCATTGCTATTTTTATGTTTTTGTGCATTATTTGTTGCCGTCATCATTAAACGAACAAGTTACTCATCAGTTACTCAGTACTTGAGTAGTTTTTTCACAACATACTTTTTACTTTTACTCAAGTAAATATTTGGGTGACTACTCCTTACTTTTACTTGAGTAATAAATCTCTAAAGTAACAGTACTCTTACTTGACTACAATTTCTGGCTACTCTACCCACCTCTGGTGGTAAAGGAGAATGTTTTTGTTTGTTTTAAGTTGTGCATTGCTTATACAGC
>NC_084568.2:30887500-30917500 GCF_033978685.3 Nerophis lumbriciformis | reverse complement strand
GTTATTATTAGTGAGTTGGACATTTTTTTAAACTCAAAATAAAACAAAAAATATTTAGTTTGCATGCTAATACTCTGGATTTATGAATATTAAATTTACCTAAAAGACAACAGTTTGATTGCATTTTCCAACTCGTGATTAAGTTTAGAACATAAAAACAATTTGTTTTAACTCAAAAATCGTATGGTAAGTACAAAACAAATGAAAGTTAAGTCAATAACAACTGGGACAAGGGAACATCAAAAACCAAATGTGTTATTGATTATTATTTAAGTGTGCTACTATGAACATACCAATCCATTATTTAAAAGTTCTAATGTGTTAAAATTTTCAGATATTGTGTTTTTAAAAACAATGGAAATTATGTTTCGAGTAAAGAACAACAGCCTTCCAGCTTGTATTCTTAGGTTATTTAAATTAAGAGGAGAAAACTATAATTTATCATTTATTGATTTTTGAAATAGGTAAAGTAAGAAGGAATATAAAATACAAATGTATTTCAGTTTTAGGAGTTAAATGGTGGAACAAGCTCAGTGATGAGTTGAAGACATGTAGTTCTTTGTTAAGGTTCAAGAAAACCTTGAAAGTGAAATAATTGAAAATGATAAAATATAGTAACAATTACTATTATCTAGAGATGTCCGTATCGGCCGATAAATGCTTTAAAATGTAATATCGGAAATTATCGGTATCGGTTTCAACCTCCCAATTGTCCCGGGAGACTCCCGAATTTCAGTGCCCCTCCCAAAAATCTCCCGAATTTCCTGAATTTCTACCGATTTCCACCCGGACAACATTATTGGGGGCGTACCTTAAAGGCACTGCCTTCAGTGTTCTCTACAACCTGTTGTCACGTCCGCTTTTCCTCCATACAAACAGCTTGCCGGCCCAGTCACATAATGTATGCGGCTTTTACATACACATAAGTTAATGCAATGCATACTTGGTCAACAGCCATACAGGTCACACTGACGGTGGCCGTATAAACAACTTTAACACTGTTACAAATATGCGCCACACTGTGAACCCACACCAAACAAGAATGACAAACACATTTCGGGAGAACATCCGCACCGTAACACAACAGAACAAATACCCAGAACCCCTTGCAGCACTAACTCTTCCGGGACGCTACAATATACACCCATGCTAACACCAAACCCCGCCCCTCCAAACCCCGCCCACGGACGTCTCAAGGTTGGCAAGTATGCTCTAGTATACTCTGGACTGAAGCTGTGTGCCTTCATTTTTTTTGTAGCTGTTGTTTTGAGGCATGTTTAAAAAAAAAAAAAAAAAAATGCACTTTGTGAAAGTCAAAGTATAGTATTTCCCATAGTTGTAGTGGGTATCAGGATTATCTCAGGGAGAGCATGTCCCAAATTCCAAGCTGCTGTTTTGAGGCATGTTAAAAAAAATAATGCACTTTGTGACTTCAATAATAAATATGGCAGTGCCATGTTGGCACTTTTTTTTTCATTACTGGAGTTGAAGTTGTTCTCTTATTTTGGAAAACCTTGTTTTTGATTGATTGATTGAAACTTGTATTAGTAGATTGCACAGTACAGTACATATTCCGTACAATTGAGCACTAAATGGTAACACCCGAATAAGTTTTTCAACTTGTTTAAGTCAATTCATGGTAAAGTTACATTGTTTAATGCATCCAGCGGGGCATCACAACAAAATTAGGCATAATAATGTGTTAATTCCACGACTGTATATATCGGTATCGGTTGATATCGGAATCGGTAATTAAGAGTTGGACCATATCGGGATATCGGCAAAAAAGCCATTATCGGACATCCTTATAAAATACGAATGTATTTCAGTTTAGTTAAATGGTGGAACAAGCTCAGTGATGAGTTGAAGACTTTGTTAAGGTTGAAGAAAACCTTGAAAGGTGAAATAATTGAAAATTATAAAATATAGTAACAATTACAATTAATCCCATTGATTTTTTTTAACTTTGATGTTCCAGGCAATCTAATTTTCAGTGAATGTATAGGATAGGCTTTGTGATAAGTTTTTGTGAGGTAGGTTTTTTGTAGGTTTAGTTTTTTTTGTGATAGGTTTTGTGATAAGCTTTGGCTTCAGTCTATTCCTTTTTCGGTCATTCTTTTTGTGTCTAAACGTGTCCATCCATCCATCCATTTTCTACCGCTTGTCCCTTTTGGGGTCGCGGGGTGTGCTGGAGCCTATCTCAGCTGCATTCGGGCGGAAGGCAATGTGTATGATTGTTAAATATGTATAATCTGTACTGTTAAACTGATCACACAAAATGGTTGACGGTGGATTATATGACCGAAATAAACTTATTTTATTTCATTCTTTTTTCAATATGACAAAATGTGCATTCATAAAAATACAAATAAAAGAACTTGGTCGAACCCGTCTATTGACTGCCGCACACTGCCCCCTAGCGGTCGGGCTGAAGACACAGGAAGCACCAAAAGCCTGTCCTACTTGAAACGACCACAGGGTGGCAGTGTAGGTAACGTAGCCCGCAGGAAAGAAGCTGAATTATTTATTATGTTGAGGCAGGGAAGAGCAGCGTTGGAATAAGAGTGTCTTGCGGGCGGATCGAGTGCGTATTTCGAATGTATGAGAGTGTTAGAGAGGGCGGACTTGTTTTTTTCCCCCTTCCTTTTTATTTTAAGTGCGCACATTTAAACGCACCTCCACTAAGCCGCATGCTGTTTGGCTTCTCAAGGCAAGGATCGTCACCATCCCGCCGTGGCTTGACGAGAGGAGGAGGAGGAGGAGGAGGAAAGGAGGAAGAAGCACCGCTTCCAGTCATTGCGATCTGAGAATACTGGGACTGTGCAGTAGTATCATAGTAGTAGTAAAACAGGACAGTGATACAGGACTGAAGGCGAGGTCAACTATTGCGCAATGATGACGGGCAAATCTGTGAAAGACGTCGACAGATATCAGCCGGTGCTCAACTCTTTGCTGGCGCTGGAGGAGAACAAATTCTGTGCGGACTGCGAGTCAAAAGGTGGGTCCCAAAAAAAAAAGATAAAAAGTGTAACCTATTTTTATGGGCTTGCCTCTTTGTGATGTTAAGTTCCTGTTATAAGCTGTTATACAGTCTATGCCTTGAGCTCTTATTTTGAAGGCGCTAAGAGCAGAAGGCATATACTTTAGACCATGGGTGTCAAACTCTGGCCCGCGAGCCAAAGTTGGCCCGCTGTGTAATTTCATTTGGCCCTTGAGGCAATATCAAATTAACATTAGAGCTGACCTGCCGGTATTATACAGCGGCGGTGCCGCTGTAACACCGCATTCACCGAAACTCCCGAATTTCAGTGCCCCTCCCGAAAATCTCCCTGGGCAACCATTCTCCCGATTTCCCCCCGGACAACAATATTGGGGTTGTGTCTTAAACGCACTGCCTTCAACGTCCTCTACAACATGTCGTCACGTCCGCTTTTCCTCCATACAATCCGCGTGCCGGCCCAGTCACATATATGCGGCTTTTACACACACACAAGTGAATGCCATTCATACTTGGTCAACAACCATACAGGTCACACTGAGGGTGGCCGTATAAACAACTTTAACACTGTTACAAATATGCGCCACCCTGTGAACCCACACCAAACAAGAATGACAAACACATTTCGGGAGAACATCCCCACCGTAACACAACATAAACACAACAGAACAAATACCCAGAACCCTTTGCAGCACTAACTCTTCCGGGACGCTACAATATACACCCCCGCTACCACCAAACCCCGCCCCCGCCCACCAAGTTAATGTTGATATTTACGTCAGAAGGCTGCAAATAGAAAAGAGGCATTACATTTTTTATTTAAATTTGGTTTAATATACCATTGATGTTTTTTCGTTTGTTTTTTGAAAGTTGATTTTGCACTATTAAGTTATATAAGCGTTGCTTGTTCCATATTCAGTGTTAAAGCAAATCAGTGTAGCAAACTGAGCAATAATTAACGTTTTATTCATGCACTTTCTCTTGCTACTTCAAGGCTTGAAGCTTGTGGAAAAAGTTTATTTTGGTGTACAGCTCTGGTAATGGGTACATTCGCACCCACCTGCACAAATGTACTTCAAAATTTAACTATCAAAATAAATATGACTTTTTTGTTTTGTTTACTAGGGCGTGCATATATAATATGCATTCGTTTGACCATTTAAAATCAACGATAATAAAAAGGAGATGCTTGGAAATAGCATAAAAATGCCCCAAAAAACTTGGAAAAACGCGATTCATAGAGTTACTTTTTGGTGTAACCGTCATGAGCGTTCTGTTCAGGTATATTTCTTTTATATTTTGATAAATCATCATATTTATGTATTACTAAATTTAAATAGGTATTGATCAATCTTTAAGCTGTATTTGATTTCATTTTGCTTTTGACATCTTATTTAGAATTGTAGTTGAAACTTTTACAACCTTGTGTTGCGCTCATGATGGCTTAACCAAACTAGATTATTTTTAATATTTATTCCCTTTTTTACATTTAGTATATTTAAATATACTGTGTTTTATGCTTTTTTCTTTTTGGAACATGTACTATACATATAATACAATAAAGTCCCATATAAAATTATGTTTCCAACAATACTTTAATTTTGCCTTTGAATGTAACACTCCAATGTCCATTAGTGGAGCTGTACACTTTGATATTTACCTCAGAAGGCTGCAAATAGAAAAGAAGCATTACATTTTTATTTAAATTTTATTTGATATGCCATTGATATTTTTTTAATTATTATTATTATTATTTGAAACTCAATTTTGCATGTCACTATAAAGTTATATAAGCCTTGCTTGTTCAATATTCAATGCAAAACTTGTTTGGGTCCCTATTAAAAGGTTAATTTGTTCAACCTTGGCCCACGGCTTTGTTCAGTTTTAAATTTTGTCCCACTCTATTTGAGTTTGACACCCCTGCTTTAGACCAGGGTTTTTCAACCACTGTGCCGCGGCACACTAGTGTACCATGAGATACAGTCTGGTGTGCCGTAGGAGATTATGAAATTTCACCTATTTGGGTTAAAAATATTTTTTGCAAACCAGTAATTCTAGTCTGCAAATGATGTGTTGTTGTTGAGTGTCGGTGCTGTCTAGAGCTCGGCAGAGTAACCGTGTAATACTCTTCCACATCAGTAGGTGGCAGCAGGAAGCTAATTGCTTTGTAGATGTCGGAAACAGCGGGAGGCAGTGTGCAGGTAAAAGGGTGTCTAATGCTTAAACCAAAATAAACAAAAGGTGAGTGCCCCTAAGAAAAGGCATTGAAGCTTAGGGAAGGCTATGCAGAACGAAACTAAAACTGAACTGGCTACAGAGTAAACAAAAACAGAATGCTGGACGACAGCAAAGACTTACTGTGGAGAAAAAAGATGGCGTCCACAATGTACATCCGAACATGACATGACAACCGACAATGTCCCCACGAAGAAGGATAAAAACAAAGTAGATGCAGGTAATATCGCTCAAAGGAAGACATGAAACTGCTACAGGAAAATACCAAAAAAAAGAGAAAAAGCCACCAAAATAGGAGCGCAAGACAAGAACTAAAACACTACACACAGGAAAACAGCAAAAAACTCCAAATAAGTCAGGGTGTGATGTGACAGGTGGTGAGAGTACACCTACTTTGAGACAAGAGCTATATTGACGCATGCTTGGTTATCGTTTGAATTCATATCCAACAATTGCGACAACGACTTTTTACTGTCAACTGAGTTTCATTGTTTAATGATTTCTGCTGGTGGTGTGCCTTCGCATTTTTTCAACGCAAAAAGTGTGCCTAAGCTCAAAAAAGGTTGAAAAACACTGCTTTAGACTACTGCAACACACTTCTTGTCGGGATCCCCAGCAAGAACATCCAGAAGCTGCAATGCATACAAAATAGTGCTGCTAGGACCCTGACGAGAGTGCGGAAATATGACCATATCACACCAATTCTCAAATCCCTTCACTGGCTTCCTGTTCCACTCAGGATTGAATACAAAGTCTCCCTACTAACCCACCAGTGCCTCCATGGAAATGCCCCCCTCTACCTCAAAGAACTACTCACCCCCAAATCCTCCACACGACACCTCCGCTCCGTACAGGCTAACCTCCTCCAACCTCCGAGGACAAAGCTTCGAACTATGGAAGACCGGGATTTCTGCTCCGCCGTTCCCAGTCTGTGGAACGCTCTCCCTGACCACCTGAGGGCACCACAGACTGTGGATGCTTTTAAAAAAGCCTTTTTTTAGATATATCAATGGTTCTTAACCTTGTTGGAGGTACCGAACCCCAGCAGTTTCATATGCGCATTCACCGAACCCTTCTTTAGTGAAAAATATATATATATATTTTTTTTCAAATTCAAGACAAAGTTACATGTTTTTGGTAACACTTTAGTATGGGGAACACATTCTAAGTAACAAATACTTAATTTAGAGTTATTTGGACACTACGGGAACATATTCTAAGTAATAAAGACTTAATTTAGAGTTATTTGGTTAGGGTTAGGGTCAGGGTTAGAGGGTTAGGGTTAAAATAAGGCCATACCGAATAAGGCATGAATAAGTACTTAATAATGACTAGTTAAGAGCCAATATGTTACTAATTTGCATGTTAATAAGCAACTAATTAATGGTGAATATGTTCCCCATACTAAAGTGTTACCATGTTTTTTTTACTGGTGCATAAAATGAACCGTGCATGAACATCACCTTGTTCAAACAACAAAACCAACACTGTGCTTAAACTCACAACAAATTACACACCTGCAAATCAGTCGGCTGTTGCCGTATCCGTAATACGCCGATAGGGAGAAGTTTGTATTTACACGATGAGTCGGGTGTGTTTTGACCTCCGCCGAACCCCTGAGGCCGACTCACCGAACCCCTGGGGTTCGATCGAACCCAGGTTAAGAACTACTGAGATATATGCATACTAGTTGTAGCTATTAGGCTGTTCTATTTTTTATTTTTATTATCTTTTTATTTTTATTTGTTTTAATACACTGTAGAACTTTGAGGTTTACTCAATGTTTAGTGCTTTTTACAAATAAAATCTATTATTATTATTATTATTATTATTATACTGTATAACAGCTTATAACAGGAACTTAACATCACAAAGAGGCAAGCCCATTAAAATAGGTTACAAAAGCATAGTGCATGCTTTTGAATGCATCCTCTATTAGGAGTTGTGTTGCAGATATTTCATGTTTGTTTACTCCGGCAGCCATGCTGGCTCTGCATGGTTGTCCTGAGAGTCCTGGGGGTTTTGCCCAACCGGTTTTACCACACTTGTTTGGGACTCTTAAAAAGGGAAGCCAACTGGAAAGAAGTTGGGACCGTGAGGTTCCTCAAAAGGAGCTCATCTGTGAACTTTGGAGAAAGGCATGCTTGGATGAGCTTAGTGTGGGAGAATGCCCGAGCCCTGACCTCAACCTTGTCGTACATCTAAACCAGTGCTTGTCTAATAGTGAGAGTAATACCTTGGCACATACAGGTGGATAAATAACTACATATTTGCTTGGGGGGGGGGGGGGCGTGAGAGGCAGTGGTGTAATAGCATCTTCAGTGTTGGTAAATAACTATATTGACACACAGAGATAAAAAACAAATATTTTACTTCGGGTGGGGGGGGGCGTGAAAATACGTATGTCCCTTAGAAAGGGGGCTTTAGAGGCAGTGGTGTATAGTTGTTGGTAAAGAGCTATATTGACACACATAGATAAAAAAAAAAAAAAACATTTACTACTAGGGGGTGTGACAAAACGTATGTCCCTTAGAAGGGGGGCGTGAGAGGCAGTGGTGTAATAGCTTTGTTAGTGTTGGTAAAGAACTATATTGACAAACAGAGATAAAAAAACAAAAACATTTACTTCAGGGTGTGTGTGAAAATACGTATGTCCCTCAGACAATCCAACGCTTCACAATCAATTACACCGATTCGGTAGCTGGGAAAATGCTGTCCCCTATAAAAATGTAACTGTGAGCAAGTTCCAAACAGCCCGTTTAATGCCGTGCTTCTTAAATAGTTGGTGAAAGGGGGGCGTGAGAGGCAACGACGTAATAGCATCTTTATTGTTGGCAAAGATTAGTGTTGGTAAAAAAAACTATCTTGACACAAGAGTTTAACACATAAACATTGACAGGGGAGGGACTAAGAGGAAATAATTGACAACCAGTGATCTAACCCAAGGGTGTCCAAAAAGCACAATAAAAGCGTAAATGTACGCTAGAAGGCACTATTTTTGATGTCAACATTTTTTAAATGTAGTTTGTGTGCTTCTTTAAGTTACCCTCTTAAGGCCCAAGCTGTTTGTTTACATGCTTTTTTTATTTCTCTTTGCTATTTGGACCCTAATTAGAATAAAAACTAAGAATCATCTTTTGATATGATGTACTTAGTCCATAAGTACACAAACGTGTACTTAATGTTTAGTGACATGCTAATTCTTATTTTTACACTTTTTTTCCCAAATTCCACTGTATGTTATACTCTTATGACACCACCAGATGGCAGTATAAGTGTCCACATAAGCGGCCATAAGACCCCAATTCAGTAGTGTACACAATTTTAGAAATAAGAGCTAAAAGGTGCTGTCCACGCTAGGGTTGTCCCGATCCGATATTTGGATCGGATCGGCCGCCGATATTTGCCAAAAAATGCGTATCGGCAAGGCATGGGAAAATGCCGATCCAGATCCAGTTTAAAAAAAAATTACGGTCCGTGTTTTCCAACGCACCGATTTAAATAATACATTCCACTTTTCTGCTGCTCCCTAATTTCCGTTCCGCATTTTCCAGCACACATTCAACACATCCACAGGTCTGTGTCCTAACCGTTAAGACGGCCATGTGAATTAAAAGTTACCGGTAAAAATGTCAGCTGTCTCTGTGCGATATAGAAAATGACTATATCGTGATATTGGAGTATACGTTCTCACGCAGTTGCTTTTAGCTGCTGGCATTACACTACAGGCTCTTCTCACTCTTTCCTGTGTCTCCTTCTCACAATCAGCAAGCGCGCCTTCTTACACACGTCACATACTGTCACGTCATACGTCACATACGTATACGCCCTCGCGGAGCAGAGAGTTAGCAGCATGGCTAACGTTAGCTGTGATGCTAGCGCAGCCGTGCGAGCAACGTTCCCTCTAAGATGCGCGCCTGCGCAATTGCGCACTGCTCAAGCGTCTTCTGCGCACAGCAAATATATGCCACGCACCAAATCAAATCCCATCTGAATTCTAAACAAAATAAACACATTTATTCTGTGTACCGTATTTTTCGGAGTATAAGTCGCACCTGCCGAAAATGCATAATAAAAAAGGAAGGCGCAGTCAAGGCGTTGAGGGGATCTGGTTTGGTGGCTGCAGGATTAGGTCTCTGCTTTTTGCAGATGATGTGGTCCTGATGGCTTCATCTGGCCAGGATCTTCAGCTCTCACTGGATCGGTTCGCAGCTGAGTGTGAAGCGACTGGGATGAGAATCAGCACCTCCAAGTCCGAGTCCATGGTTCTCGCCCGGAAAAGGGTGGAGTGCCATCTCCGGGTTGGGGAGGAGCTCTTGCCCCAAGTGGAGGAGTTCAAGTACCTCGGAGTCTTGTTCACGAGTGAGGGAAGAGTGGATCGTGAGATCGACAGGCGGATCGGTGCAGCATCTTCAGTAATGCGGACGCTGTATCGATCCGTTGTGGTGAAGAAGGAGCTGAGCCGGAAGGCAAAGCTCTCAATTTACCGGTCGATCTACGTTCCCATCCTCACCTATGGTCATGAGCTTTGGGTTATGACCGAAAGGACAAGATCACGGGTACAAGCGGCCGAAATGAGTTTCCTCCGCCGGGTGGCGGGGCTCTCCCTTAGAGATAGGGTGAGAAGCTCTGCCATCCGGGGGGAGCTCAAAGTAAAGCCGCTGCTCCTCCACATCGAGAGGAGCCAGATGAGGTGGTTCGGGCATCTGGTTAGGATGCCACCCGAACGCCTCCCTAGGGAGGTGTTTAGGGCACGTCCGACTGGTAGGAGGCCGCGGGGAAGACCCAGGACACGTTGGGAAGACTATGTCTCTCGGCTGGCCTGGGAACGCCTCGGGGTCCCACAGGAAGAGCTGGACAAAGTGGCTGGGGAGAGGGAAGTCTGGGCTTCCCTGCTTAGGCTGCTGTCCCCGCGACCCGACCTCGGATAAGCGGAAGAAGATGGATGGATGGATGGATGGAAAAAGGAAAAAAACATATATAAGTCGCACTGGAGCCCGGCCAAACTATGAAAAAAACTGCGACTTATAGTCCAAAAAATACGGTAATTTTGCAATGCAACTCTGAGTGACAGTGACAACATGCGGCCCTAACGGTGTTCGTCAACACCGTTCAATTGAACACCGTTCAATTATTGTAACGTCTATCAAGATGCTTCGAGGACAGGAATTATATCGATCACTTTATTGAGCAAAACTGTTTATATTCGGCCATAACCACACCAAAAACATGAGTCAAAAACTTCTATCTCGAAAAACGAGTCATTTTCTGGCGTACAAACCAGACCAAAACCAACTTGTCATCTGTCACCAACACGCATAGCACTAAGCCACTGGTGCGTTTATGGCCACACAAAAAGTCGGACAACTCAAACACCACACAAAGTTACACTATGACTCCTCAGTCATACGTGTGCTTAATCTACTGTCATTTATTATTAATGTTATCTTATTGATATTAACCATGGAATGCTGTTACTAGAGAAAGTTACAGGAATGCACACTTCATCCTATGCTTACATTTCATTGTGCAACATGAGGATGTTTAAGGGCAACTAAATGTGATCTCTAAAAGGGGTACAAATGATTTCCAAAGCAGGACCCCCACCCAGACATATTGTACAATACTAATCCATAGCTTATGAAAAACAAGATTTATTTTATTTTCATTACAAGTGGGCCAAATCACTAATATTACAAAATAATCTCATTAAAATGAGTCCTCTCATTTGAGTGTTATTATAAAAGATTGGTTTGAGACAGGTGTGCTGCTGGTATTGCCACGTGTGATGCTCAGGGAGTTTTTGTGTTTGCTCAGACACATGAACAATTAGAGGGAACATTGCGTGCGAGTGGTAATACGAATGAAGGAAGAATTAATTAATTCCCCCAAAAAACAGCAGGGGGTCCATCGTCTGGCGGTAGTTTGGCTTCAAGTGGGAATATGTCGAACAGACAACCGTAATTTGTCAAGTGTGGAGCAAAAGTGTTGCTATAAAAAGTAGCATTACTGCTAATATGTAGCATCATTTGAAAAGTCCCCTGCTAGAGAATGAAAAGTGTTTGAAATTCTGCGCGTCAACATCTCCATTCGGTGCCACACGCCCACACCATCAAAATGCCGAGGCAAACATTTCCAGATCAACACCGTATAAAAAAAATAGTGATTTTTTTAGTTGTGATTTCGTTCTCTGCATAAAAGTTTAAAAGTAGCATATATTAATGCAGTATGAAGAAGAATGTTTTAATGTAGACACATAGAATCATCATACTGCTGTGATTATATGCATCAAGTGTTCATTCAAGGCTAAGGTAAAATATCGAGATATATATCGTGTATCGCGATATGGCCTTAAAATATCGCGATATTAAAAAAAGGCCATATCGCCCAGCCCTAAGTGACATGCTAATTCTTATTTTTACACTTTTTTCCCCCAAATTCCTCTGTATGTTATACCGTATTTTTCGGAATATAAGTCCCTCCGGAGTATAAGTCGCACCGGCCGAAAATACATAATAAAGAAGGAAAAAGACATATATAAGTCGCACTGGAGTATAATTTATTTGATAAAACCCAACACCAAGAATAGACATTTGAAAGGCAATTTAAAATAAATAAAGAATAGTGAACAACAGGCTGAATAAGTGTACGTTATATGAGGCATAAATAACCAACTGAGAACGTGCCTGGTATGTTAACGTAACATATTATAGTAAATAACTATAACATATAGAACATGCTATACGTGTACCAAACAATCTGTCACTCCTAATTGCTAAATCCCATGAAATCTTATACGTCTAGTCTCTTGTGTGAATGAGCTAAAAAATATTATTTGATATTTTACGGTAATGTGTTAATAATTTCACACATAAGTCGCTCCTGAGTATAAGTCGCACCCCCGGCCAAACTATGAAAAAAACTGCGACTTATAGTCCAAAAAATATGGTACTCTTCTGACACCACCAGATGGCAGTATAAGTGTCCACATAAGCGGCCATAAGACCCCAATTCAGTAGTGTACACAATTTTGGAAATAAGAGCTAAAAGGTGCTCTCCATGCATGTGGCCACCAAGCCTTTAGAGGTAATTAATAGCAATGCTGGCCTTTCAGGCGTCCGACAAGGTTTGATGTGTTGAAGCACAATGTTTGTTCCCCTCTTGGCGGAATATCACCAGAAAGGTGTTCCTCTAGGAAGGACAAATGAGTGTAATATTATATGAATACGTTTGGACACCCTTGATCTAACCTGACAAACTTATTGGTGTCCAAGTACTTTTGCACACAACAAAATAGCTCTTTTGCATCCTTGCTGCTCGCTACTTAGGAGCACTTCCACCTCGGCCGTAAATCGTCCAGTGAAGGGAAGAAGCTCTGACCGGAATATTACGAGTGACGGTATGTGAGCAAGCACGTTTCTTCTCTGCCGTTATTTACCTGCTGTCCTGGCCGACCAGACTCATACGGGTCGCCGAACTCATCGATATTTCATGAGCCTCATCAAGCGGGCTCCTGAGTGCTTTAATGTTGTCATTTATCGATTGCTTTTTGGTTTACACTTCCGGAGATGCATGCAGGGGAGTGATAGCATGTGCATGAAACCTCCCACACCACACTCGGGCTGCTCAGATATCAAAACGCCAGCCAGTAGCAGACTGTCTTGATCCGTTCCAGGATCAAACTGTCGCCATCATAGCGATATGTTAACGTCCGTAACTGGTGTGCGAGCTTAAAAAGATGTGTCTCACCGTACGATAAAACTCGGAGTGTCCCGATTTAATTCTGATATCCAATATCAGAAAAAAAAATAGGTATCTGTATGGGCTTGCATCTAAAATCTCTGAAACAAGCAGTTTCAGACACAAGGTTGGTCCTTTCCTGTATTTTAATGAGGTCATTTACAAAAGCTAATCATGCTCGGCTACAGGCTACTAGGAGCGAGCAGCTGCACAACAGCTAAGCACACAATAGCACACAAGCTACATATACGTAATACGTGTCTTTAATTGAACAATATTGCAGTCTAAAACATGACATTTGACAATATAAAGTAGGATAAAATAATTATACTTTATTAAGACAGAAGAGTATTGGAAAGTAACAAACGTGTCCGCATCATTTGATTTACTGCATCATGAGCGTAATTAACGATTGTGACCACTATTTGTCGCCAAAAAACAATTACCACTCCACTTCAGTTTAAAGACAGCATAAGCCCAATTCAGACGGTTAATAAAAAATAGGTTATTGTTTTCCATAACCGCCATTGTCAAACAATACGTATAATAAAACATGTTAGCACAAAAGCATAACACCTCATTTAAAAACATGTGCATTTGCATTTTTCTGTCAAAATTGAAAGAAAAAAACAAGTTTAGCTCGAAGCTGCTTTATTATTTCCAGCTTGTCACAGGCCACAGAATGATGTAGAGGGACATGTAAAATTGATGTGGCAGACCACATGAAAAAGAATGTGGCAGACCATGGGAAAAAGATGTGGCTGACCACATGACAAAAGAAGTGGTAGGCCACAATTAAATTACATGGCACATCATATAAAAAAATGTGGCTGACCATATGAAAAAGACATAGTAGGCCATTTGAAAATGATGTGGCAGACCACATGACAAAAGAAGTGATGTGGCAGAGTAAATGAAAAAGAAGTGGCGGACCACATGACAAAAGAAGTGGCAGGCCACATTAAATCATGTGGCAGATCATATAAAAAATGTGGCTGGCCACTTTAAAAAAAAAGATGTGGCAAGCCAAATAAAATGATGTGGCGGACAACGTGAAAAATATTTGGCTGGCCACTTAAAAAAGATGTGGCTGGTCACTTTAAATTATATGGCGGACCACTTGAAAAATATGTGGTGTACCACAAGAAAAATATGTGGCTGGTCACTTGAAAAAGATGTGATGTGGCAGACCACATGAAAAAGAAGTGGCTGACCACATGAAAAAGATGTGGCCGATCACATTAAATGAGGTAGCAGAACAAATAAAATTATGTGGCGGAGCACATGAAAAATATTTGGCTGGCCACTTAAAAAAGATGTGGCTGGCCACTTTAAAAAGATGTGGCTGGCCACTTGAAATTATGTGGCAGACCACTTAAAAAATATGTGGTGGACCACATAAAAAAGATATGGCTGACCACATGAAAAGAAGTGGTGGACCACGTTAAATGAGGTGGCAGACCAAATAAAATTATGTGGCGGAGCACATGAAAAATATTTGGCTGGCCACTTAAAAAAGATGTGGCTGGCCACTTTAAAAAGATGTGGCTGGCCACTTGAAATTATGTGGCAAACCACTTAAAAAATACGTGGTGAACCACATGAAAAAGATATGGCTGACCACATGAAATGAAGTGGTGGACCACGTTAAATGATGTGGCAGACCAAATAAAATTATGTGGCGGAGCACATGAAAAATATTTGGCTGGCCACTTAAAAAATATGTGGCTGGCCACTTGAAATTATGTGGCGGACCACTTGAAAAGTATGTGGCGGACCACTTGAAAAAGATGTAGCTGGCCACTTGAAAAAGATGTGGCTGGCCAAATGAAAAAGTGGCAGACCATGTAAAAATGGGTGGCAGACCACGTGAAAAAGAAGTGGCTGACCACATGAAAAGAAGTGGTGGACCACATTACATGAGCTGGCAGACCAAATAAAATTATGTGGCGGCGCACATGAAAAATATTTGGCTGGCCACTTAAAAAAGATGTGGCTGGCCACTTAAAAAAAATGTGGCTGGCCACTTTAAATTATGTGGCGGACCACTTAAAAAATATGTGGTGGATCATATGAAAAAGATGTGGCTGACCACATGAAAAGAAGTGGTGGACCACGTTAAATGATGTGGCAGATCAAATAAAATTATGTGGCGGAGCACATGAAAAATATTTGGCTGGCCACTTAAAAATATGTGGCTGGCCACTTGAAATTATGTGGCGGACCACTTGAAAAGTATGTGGCGGACCACATGAAAAAGATGTGGCGGACCACATGAAAAAGATGTGGTGGGTCACTTGAAAAAAATGTGGCTGGATAAATGAAAAAGTGGCAGACCATGTGAAAAAGATGTGATGTGGCAGACCATTTGAAAATGGATGTGGCTGACCACATGAAAAAGAAGTGGCGGACCACATCAAATGAGGTGGAAGACCAAATGAAAAAGTTGTGGCTGACCACGTGAAAAGAAGTGGTGGACCACATAAAATGAGTTGGATGACCACATGAAAAAGTATGGAGACCTACATGACAAAAGAAGTGACAGGCCACATTAAATTATGTGGCAGATCATATAAAAAATGTAGCTGACCACTTGAAAAAGATGTGGCAGGCCACATAAAATGATGAGCACGTACCATACCCGGAAGGCCACAATGAAATGATACAACCCGCCACATAAAACAATTTAATGGGTCAAAGGGACATGCAAGGCCACATTAAAAGAACTGACTGCCCCAACTAGCCCTTGAAATTGACACCTGTACTTGCACACATTTCCGCTTCTGTGGTAACAGCACACTGTAGTGGCGTCGCAAAAAAGCCAAAGAAAAAGCACTCCTTTTAGATCATCAATATCACAATATTTTCACTTTAATGGGGCATATTTCTCCCAGAAAACGTTTGGTTGAACTCCAAATTGTACGACCTTCGGGGCGGAAGAATGTGCTGCATTATTGAGTGGCGTGACTTCCAGCATGATAAATCGGGTCTAATTAGACTACAGAGGAGATTAGGGTGAGAACAGCACCTGTCCACACACACACACACACACACACACACACACACACACACACACACACACACACACACACACACACACACACACTTTGACGTTTGTTCAAATTTCCTTTTGTCAACTGTGTATTTTATGATGAGAATTCTACATGCACAAACACACAAATTCACGTGCACACCCACAAAGTCCTTATGGCGTGGACGTCATTTGACATGTTTTGACATATTGCAAAAGCAGGGGTGTCCAAAAGGCTGCCCGCGGGCCAGCGTCTTCAATTTTTCCCGCAAGAAGTCACAAGTTTATTACGGAGCCAGGTAGCCGAAATTTAAATATCTGACAGCTGAACTGCTATTATTTTGTTGCACATCAGGTGAATGACCATGAATAGTACTTTGAAGTGCACATTTTTATATATGACCCGATCCAAACAACCTTTCCCACTTAAGCAAGCAACATAAAAGTCAACACACATGGCCACACATAACACAACCTGCTCACTGAACTTTGTGGATTTCATATATATATATTTTTTTAAAAGTCCATTGACCATGAATTTTTCAAAATTACACCGATTTGTATCCTTTACAATGCATGATGGGAAAACACTCTCTCCAAACGTGTCCATGTTTGGCGCATTTTAACTGCTTGATATTTCCATACCTGCCAACTTTTGAAATCAGAAAAACCTAGTAGCCAGGGCAAAATGATTATTAGCATTCAGACAGGTTAAAATGGTTCGACCACATCCATATTTTTTGGCGATTTTCGAGTCGGGAAACATTTTCCGAAATAACTGTCCCATGTGATCAGCCAGTGCGATTGGAAGTCCATGCTCAATTATTGCCTCCGTAAATAAAACTTTGGCATTTATCACATCCAAATAATCTGTTTGGGCGACGAAAAACGTTGAAAGTTTTCCACTTGTATCGCTAGCAACGGCATTAGACTTGTGTTTTTTTGTCCCAACGTGGTCTTGACCACGCCCCGATGCAAGATGGCGCCAGTATGTGCTTTGGCCTGCCGTCTCTCGCTGTCAGCTCTGTTCGTTTTTGTGTTTTTTGCGTCTATTTTCGTCTCTGTCAGCTCACTGCTTGTGTATGACCGCCAAACACTGTTGGATCTTTGCCCCTCTCCCACTGATATGATCAACTTCGACGTTGGTTTTTCGACGTCCCAGTCAGCTTTTTCACCTGGCCGGATTCCTGCCTTCCGTTCCCGCCCCCTGGCTCCTCTCCCCCGGCGGAAGCGTCTCCGGCGCCGCGGTAAACGTGGCGGCCAGCTGGTGAAAGTTAGGGCACTCCTGGCCCGGCTTCCCGTGGCTCCCCGAAGGAGGAATGGTGCGGTATCCGGTCTCCTCCTGCACCCACGCTCGCTCGATCCTATCGGCTCCTGGCTGGTTCCTATCGTTGGTTTGGAGGAAGAAGCTTGCCGTCGTCGCTCCTGCTGTCCCCGCCCCCGGAGGCGCGGGGTGGATCACCGCCACCTGCGGGCTGTGTGTCGGATCACCGCCACCTGCGGGCTGTGTGTCGGGCCCCACCCGGATTAATTGCGGCCTTGGACGTGCTGGCCCCCGCCAGGTTCGGTCTTGTGAACGCAAGATCTTTGACAAACAAAACTTTTATCCTGAAGGATTTCTTCACTTCCCGCGGACTGGACTTCCTCTGTGTGACGGAGACATGGCTGAGAGCCGGTGAGTCCGCCCCTCTTAATGAACTTCTGCCTCCGGAGTGTTCCTACTTTAATTCCCCACGGCCGTCCGGTCGAAAAGGAGGAGGATTAGCAGTCGTTTTTAAAAATGACTTTAAATGCCGCCAGATCCGCCGACAATCCTCAAGCTTCGAACTGTGCATGTTTGAACTGGGTCTTTCTGATGTCGTCCTGTGTGCCGTCATCTATCGACCACCCAAGTACCACAAAGACTTTATAACTGACTTTTCTGAATTTCTGGCTGAAATCCTGCCCAAATATGATCGTGTCCTTATTGTGGGTGATTTTAATATTCACACCTGCTGTCCAGATGAGCCGCTTTCCAGGAGCTTCCTGAATATAATCGACTCATTTAACTTTGTACAGTCTGTGTGGTTCTACACATGAACGCGGGCATACACTCGATTTAGTGCTCTCGTATGGTTTGTGTGTTTTTAATTTGGACATTTGCGACGCTGTGTTCTCTGATCACATGCCAGTCCTGTTTGATATTGCCACGCAGTGTCCAGTTAAATTGTGCGCACCGCCCCAACGCTCTCGCATGTTTAATTCTTCGTCTCCTGCTCGGTTCTCCTCTATTTTTTCGACTCTTTGTGATGATAATTCTGCAGCATCTGTGTGTCTGAATACTGAAGAGTTGGTTTCTGGGTTCAACTCTATTTGTTTACAAACACTGGACACGTTCGCGCCTTTCAAATGCCGCCGCGCTAAAGCTACGCCTCAGCCCTGGTTGAATGACGTCACTCGGGCTGCCAGGCGCGTATGTAGAAGAGCAGAGAGAAAATGGAAAAAAGACAGGCTGCATGTGTCCTTTGCCATTTTTAAAGAAAGCCTGTTTTCCTTTCAGATGACTGTAAAAGCAGAAATGAATATATATCTATCTCAGATTATATCTTCTAACTGTAACAACCCCAGAGTTCTGTTTAAAACTATTAACACTGTCATTGATGCTCCCAAATCTTCTGGTTTTGATGCTTCTTTTGAATTCTGTGAAAATGGTCTCCATTTTTTCACTGACAAAATTGTGTCAACTAGAGCCAGTCTATCTCAGCCTTCATATGACCCTTCTGTTCCCCTGCATTTCTCTTCTGTTTTCCATCAGTTTGAGCCGGTGTCCTTTTCTTTTTTAAGTGACACAGTTAGTCATATGAAGCCCTCTGGTTCTCCTGCAGATGCCCTCCCACCTCGCCTGTTTAAGGAGGTACTTGCTACTATTGGATCAAGTGTCCTTAACATTATCAATAGTAGCCTCTCTTCTGGAATAGTTCCAGTAGAGTTTAAACATGCAGTGGTACAACCTCTGCTTAAAAAACCCAGCCTCGACCCCTCTCTCCTCTCTAACTTCAGACCTATCTCTAATCTTCCATACATTTCCAAAATATTAGAGAAGGTTGTCTACAGTCAGTTGTTGCCCTTCTTAGAGGATAATGGTATCACTGAACTGTTCCAGTCCGGTTTTAAAGCCCTCCACAGCACAGAGTCAGCGCTTCTAAAAGTTTTTAACGATATCCTCCTGTCCACTGATTCTGGTAAATATGTTGTCCTGGTGCTTTTAGATCTGTCTGCTGCGTTCGACACCGTCGACCACGCCACCTTAATCACTCGTCTTGAGAACTGTGTGGGCATTAAGGGCGCCGCCCTCAACTGGTTCCGGTCGTACCTAACCGACAGGAGTTTTTGTGTAAAAGTAGACAGTTTTATGTCGTCCACAGCTCCTTTACCACATGGGGTCCCCCAGGGCTCAATCCTTGCCCCAATTTTATTTGCGCTTTACCTTCTCCCCCTTGGTTCTATTTTTAGGAAGTACAGTATTGCATTTCATTTTTATGCCGATGATTGCCAGATTTATTTTCCCATGGCACAAAATAACACGGTTCAACGTCTTACTGACTGCCTGCACGACATCAAAGTCTGGCTTTCAGCTAACTTCCTGAGCCTAAATGAAGACAAAACAGAAGTTATGTTGTTCGGTCCAAGTCGCTCTCCCTCCCCCAACGTTGACCTCGGCACTCTGACCCCGTATCTCAGCAACTCTGTCACAAACCTGGGGGTAAAGTTTGACTCAGATTTTAAATTCGAAAAACAAATCAGCAGCGTCGTTCAAAAAAGCTTTTATCAATTACGCCAAATAGCGAAAGTGAAACCGCTTCTATCAAGACATGATCTTGAGAAATTAATCCACGCTTTTATCTCGACTCGTCTTGATTACTGTAATGCCCTGTATGTAGGCATTAGCCAGGCCTCCCTCGCCCGCCTGCAGCTCGTGCAGAACTCTGCTGCTCGTCTGCTAACACAGACCCGCAGACGTGAGCACATCACCCCTATTTTAGCGTCCCTTCACTGGCTCCCTGTGCGTTACCGAATACATTTTAAACTCCTTTTATTTGTTTTTAAATGTCTAAACAACCTCGCGCCAACCTATCTCTCCGACCTCCTTCAGCCTTACTGCCCCACCCGATCCTTAAGATCAGCCGATCAGCTGCTGTTGACGGTCCCTGACACAAGGCTGAAGCTTAGAGGTGACAGAGCTTTCGCCGTTGCTGCTCCCAAGCTCTGGAACGACCTACCCCTGAGTGTTAGACAAGCCTCCTCTCTTCCTGTTTTTAAATCTCTCTTAAAAACATACTTTTATTCCATGGCTTTTAACACTGAGTGATATCCATCCTGCAATGGCGCCCCATAATACACCTGCTGTGATCCTGTTTTTATGTTTTTATGTTTTTATTAATTCTATTTTAATTATTTATTTTTTATCGTGTTCTGTTTGTGTTGTGTTGTGTTTGCTCGGTACTCGTTTTATCTTTTAACCTGCTCATTGTACAGCACTTTGGCTACCCCTGTGGTAAATTTTAAATGTGCTTTATAAATAAAGTTGATTTGATTTGATTTGATTTTACATCGCTAATTCCTCCGTGTCCGATCGAAAAATCTTGTCTGCACAAGGTGCAATTCGCGTAGTTTTCACCCTTTTTGGAACGGATAATTATTCCCGGATAGGCTTTTGAATATTCTTCACGGAATGACTGCAGTTTTCTTTTCGGTTTAAGACTCGTTTGCGATTTTTCTCCGGCTGATTCCATGATCGTTCGCTCGTTTGGAAACAATGGCAACTGGTGCCTCGTGCTTGGCAGCGGTGCTATAAATAGCCTCGTGCATGGCATTCGGAATGGCTCGATAGGAAGTTACGGGAAGCAGTGTCGATTGTCATTGTTGTTACGCGATTTCGTGAATAAAACTTTTTTTTAAATATATTTTTTTAATTAATGAAAAACCATATTTTTTATCACTGCAACCGTAACCCGGAATAGGTTGATGAAAACCGTACTAATTACGGGAAAACCGGAGTAGTTGGCAGGTATGTATTTCTGTTTGATTACAAAACTTTAAGGAGGTCGCCATGGAAGTAAACAAGATAGAAGTCAAACTTTGACATACTCTAAATATCTAAATATATTGATTACATATCCATTTAATTAATATGTATAAATATCAAGTATTAAGTTCATCACAGAACTCGCACCCAATGTTATTAAAAAAACATAAATTTTGAATTAATATACACTGTATCTCTAAAATTCATATATATACTGTTTATATATATATATATATATATATATATATATATATACATATATATATTCATATACATATATATAAATATACACATGCACATATGTATATATATATGCATGTATATATTAATATACATACATACATACATACATATACTTAGATATATATGGATATATATATAAATGTATATATGTATATAAAAAAGAAAAAATATATATATAGATACATACATACATACATATATCTATATATATAATATATGTATATATGTATACATATATATGTATACATATATATATATATGTATATACATATATATATATATATATGTATATATGTATATACATATACTGTATATGTACACATATATATACATATATTAATACATATATATTTATATATATATATATATTATATACATACATATATATATATATATATATATATGTATATATATATGTATGTATGTATATATACATATACATATATATATATATATATATATATACATATATATATATATATACATAAATATATATATATATACATACATATACATATATATACAGTATATACATATATATATATATATATATATATATACATATAAATAATTTTGGACACCTCTGGCATAGAGGAAGTGGCAAGGTGGTAATATTTGTCACAATATGTCTACTTCCTCACATTGTTACAGTAACAGGAAGGTGCAACGACACAGTATTACCACACTGTCACTCTTGTCCCCTGTGTTTACTCATGCTCCTGTTGCCATGGCGATGCACGCTATAGCCTCGTGGTGACTGGCGTCCTCTGCAGTGGACGTTTGTCTGACTTTTTCCTCTTGTCGGATGCAAAACAAATGTCCATTGCAGAGGACGTACCGTTCTCAGGAGGATATCGCCCATCATCACCAAAGCCACGCCCCCTCACGTGTCCTACCCAACCAGCAGGGATTTTCCCTTTTAAACCCACTGCTAAAAGGAGAGGGTGACACAGCGGAAGATTAGCGTATTTACCCACGCCACGTGTGCTCTTGTATAATATAATAGGAGTGATCGTATAAATGTATGCATTGCTACACAGATGGAGGGAGTGAATAAGTCAATTATCCATCAGCATCCATCTGCTGGGTCACTGCAGAGCTGCAGGCCTCAGAGAGGACTTAAGTTGCTGTGAAATGCAAGTGGAGGAGAAGTGTGTGTGTGTGTGTGTGTGTGTGCGTGTGTGTGTTCTGGCAAAGCTTACTTAATGGGGACATCGCTTTGTTTACACAGTCGCCTTTAGGGGACCTCTGACGATATGGGGACAAAAACCAGGTCCCCTAAATGGAAACCTTTTTAAATGATAGTCAGATCCATTCTGAAGATGCCTAAGTGATTTTTAAGCTTTGGCCCATAAAACATGTTTACTGGTTAGTAATATTGGTAATATAGGTATACAAATATTAAAATATTGGTAAAAGAGAAAATGAATTTTCTTGAAAAGTCAAACATTTTTTATCCTGGTAATAGTACTGTGATTCTGTATGGTATCCATCCTGAGTTAAAACGAATATATTTATCTAAAAACAAAATCTAGTTTAGTGTTCCTTAGGATGATATTTTCATACAGCATGATTATAAAACATTATTACCTTAAAGTATGATTCAGATTCAGAATTTTCCATCCTTCTATATATGGTAGTTGGAGTTGCAGACAACTTCATTACTGCTAAATAGCAGTTTTCAGTTATGTCACAGAAGATGCAGGATTTGCTTGAACATTTAAGTGGTGAAACTTCCTATAGGAGGACAGCTGTAGTGCTGTATTCTGAGGATCATGTCATATTTCATTTGAACTTTTTTTTTAAAAATTTAATGGTCCTCAGTAGTCACGTACACATTTGTGTGAATTATGCAAAATTATTTAAATTTGGTCCCCATGAACCATATGAACTCTTTTTCCCCAGGGTCCCCAGTAAGAATGATCAGCACATTACTTCATCAATCCAGAGATTTAAAGACGTGTATGAGCTAACTGGGCAGTGGACATTTTACCTAATTTTTTAGGCCTCCACAACCTGTAGAAAGGGTGGTCCCCACAAGTGACGATCAAAAACTTGGTCCCCATTCCAAATGATAACCAGAATGTGTGTGTGTTTGTGTTTGTGCGTGTGCGCGTGTGTGTGTGACATGGTCCTGGTCTGATTTTAAGTCTTGCTAAAAGAAGCAATGGTAGTCTTTAATAAAGACATGATGTGGCTTATGTGTGTCATTAAATACCCAGATTGCAGAAGTCGTAGTCAGATGGCCGCCATAACCAAACCGTACCTTAGAATGGTCATTAGCTTTTCAACACACCATCCTGACCCACGGTTTCAACAATTGGTTCATCTAAAATGTGTACTTAAATACTCTGTACATTCCTGCAACCATTGGAAATTGTAGTACCTTTACCTAGGGTTAAGCAGGTAGCTAGGTATTGGTGGTGTGGCTCAGCGTGTAGAGCGGCTGTACAGAAAAATAAGGGTTCCCGGTTCTAAATCCAGCTTCCGCCATTGGGCAAAACACATCACCATTAAACTTCAATGTATGTATTTCCCGATGTAAAGCAAGTGGAGACCATTTTGAAATAGCATTACATAAATATCATTCATCAAATTCCACTTTAATAACATGAGGCAGAGAAGTGTTGCTTTGTACTTATTGTCTTGTTGTTAAACTTGCATATTAACTTTTTTTTTTGCCAATTTTGCAGCCTACCTTTAATACCTCAAAATAATATAACCCATTACATGACACATGCTAACTGTAAATATGCCAACTTACAGTATTCAGCTGTGTGCCTCAGAGTCATATAACTTGGTTTCTGGCGCACCAAGTTATTATATATCTATTATATATTTTATTTTCACGCTTCAAATTGAATTTTGATACAAAATGTTTACACAGTTTAAGTAATAAAACCTTTGGGCTTTTTTTTTTTTAAAGCGATATATTGAGTATAAAGTAAATGCACCACTTCTCCCAGAAAATTGTTGAAATGACAAATGCTTTGGTATTCATATGTTTATTTATTTATTTTGAACTGGAACAAAACAAAACAAAAAAAAAATAGCCAAATGGTAAATGGGAAATGGGTTATACTTGTATAGCGCTTTTCTACCTTCAAAGTACTCAAAGCGCTTTGACACTATTTCCACATTCACCCACACATTCACACACTGATGGCAGGAGCTGCCATGCAAGGCCCTAACCACGACCCATCAGGAGCAAAGGTAAAGTGTCTTGCTCAAGGACACAACGGACGTGACGAGGTTGGTAGAAGGTGAGGATCGAACCAGGAACCCTCAGGTTGCTGGCACGGTCACTCTCCCAACAGCGCCACGCCGTCCCCTGATATTGTTTTACACAGAACTCTAAAAATGGACTGGACAAAATTATTGGCACCTTTTCAAAATTGTACAAAATAGTTGTATTCTAAGCATTTGATGCTCCTTTAATTTGTAATTAAACTCACGTGTAGCAAGTAGCAGGTGCTGGCAATATAGAAATCACACTTGCAGCCAGTTAAAATGGAGAAAAGTTGACTCAACCTTTGTGTTCTGTAAACCACACTGACCATGGAGAAAAGAAGGAAGAGCAAATAACTCTCAGAAGATTTGAGAACCAAGATTGTGGAAAAGCATGGACAATCTGAAGGCTGCAAGTCAATCTCCAGAGATCTAAATGTTCTGTGTCTCTACTGTGCGCAATGTCATCAAGAAGTTCAAAGCCCATGGCACTATAGCTAACCTCCATGGACGTGGACGGAAGAGAAACATTGATGAAAGATTGCAACAAAGGATTGTTAGAATTGTGGATAAAGAACCTCGATCCACTTCTAAACAAAGTCAAGCTGACCTGCAGACACAGGGTACAACAGTGTCAGCTCGCACTATCCGTCGCCATCTCAATGAAAAGGGACGCTTTGGTCGGAGACCCAGGAGGACCCCACTGCTGACACAGAGACTTAAAAAAAAAAAGACTGGAGTTTGCAAAAACTGACCTGGGGAAGCCAAAATCCTTCCGGGAGAACGTCCTGTGGACAGATGAGACTAAAGTGGAGCTTTTTGGTAAGTCATCAGAAGTTTTCTGATGACTCTGCGATAGTGGGGTGTATTAAAGATGGTGATGAGGAGGAATACAGGGCACTGGTGGAGGCCTTTGTCACATGGTGTGCAAAGAACCACCTCCATCTCAATGTGACGAAGACCAAAGAGCTGGTTGTGGACCTGGGAAGGAGGAGTACTCCGGCGACCCCTGTTTCCATCAGGGGGGTCGAGGTGGACATGGTTGAGGATTATAAATACCTCAGAGTACACATCGACAACAAGCTGAATGGGTCAAAACACGCTGAGGCACTCGACAAGAAGGGTCAACGTCTGTACAAAGATGTTGAAGATGTTCTACGAGTCGGTGGTTCTTGTACGCCGTGGCCTGCTGGGGCAGCGGACAGAGAGCGGGGCACGCAAACAGGCTGGACAAGGAGGTAAGGAAGGCCAGTAACATGGTGGGAGTGTAGCTAGACCCTCTGGCGGTGGTGTCAGAGAGGAGAAGTCTAGCAAAGCTCCTAGACATTATGGACAACACCTCCCACCCACTACACTCGGACCTGGCGGAGAGAATGACCATGTTCAGTGGAAGGCTCAGACTCCCAAAATGCAACACGGAATGACACAGGAAGTCCTTTATACCGACAGCCATCAGACTGTATAATGCATATGTTCCTTTTTGACTGTACTTGAATGTATAAAGACTGTATTTATATTATTCAAATGTGAATAGTGCTGTATAATAGATTGTATTTATATTATTCACATGTGAATAATGCTGTATAATAGACTGTATTTATATTATTTACATGTAAAAAAATACCGAAGTGTTTATTGTTTATTGTGAGCGAACTGTGGTGCTGAATTTCCCCCAGGGATCAATAAAGTACTTTCTGTTCTATTCTATCACAGTGTTTACAGAAAACAAAATGAGGCCTTCAAAGAAAAGAACACCATTCCTACAGTCCAACATGGTGGAGGTTCACTGATGTTTTGGGGTTGCTTTGCTGCTTCTGGTACCGGATGCCTTGACTGTGTGCATGGCATCATGAAATCTGAGGACTACCAAAGAATTTTGGAGCATAATGTAGGGCCCAGTGTCAGAAAGCTGGGTCTCCGTCAGAGGTCATGGGTCTTCCAGCAAGACAACTGCCCAAAGCATACTTCAAAAAGCACACAAAAATGGCTTAAGACAAAGCGCTGGAGAGTTCTGAAGTGGCCATCAATGAGTCTAGATCTAAATCCTATAGAACATCTGTGGAGTAGAACTTCTGTGGAGAGATCTAAAAATAGCAGTTTGGATAAAACACACTTCAAATCTGAGAGACCTGAAGCAATTTGCAAAAGAAGAGTGGTCCAAAATTCCAGTAGCAAGGTGTCAAGGTGTAAGAAACTCATTGATGGTTACAGGAAGCGATTGATTTCGGTTATTTTTTCCAAAGGGTGTGCTACCAAATATTAAGTTGAGGGTGCCAATAATTTTGTCCAGTCCATTTTTAGAGTCCTGTGTAAAATAATATCAGATTTGGCTTTTTTTTTTTTTGGGTGGGGGGGGTTGTGTTGTTCCAATGCAAACAAAAGAAATAAACATGTGAATACCAAAACATTTGTAATTTCAACAATTTTCTGGGAGAAGTAGTTGATTATCAACGACTCATGAGGTGCCAGCCAACCATCACCAGTAAATGTGTCCAATACTTTTGTTTTTAATCAAACATGACACATTGTCAGAGTCTCCTTAACTGTAAGAGCCATTTTGGATAGCCCATCAAAATCATTCCCAACTCAACGTTGCGCAATGGTGTCTATTTTGTGTTGTAGTTGCAAGGATCCGGCAGGATGGCATCAAGCAGCAAGTTCCGTGGAGATTTAAAAACTATTAACGTAGAAAACTGACATATTTTGAGGTGGACTGAGTTGTAAACAGTGGAGTGCATTACTCGATGCAACCAGCAGAGGCGCTGTATGATTTAGTCTCAACTAGTCCCGCGAGCCCTAATGGGACAAGCGGTAGAAAATGGATGGGTGGATGGATGGATAGTTCTGCTGTCAAAAGAAGAAATAAGAGAGCTGCCCTGATCAGGTATTGATACCTCCGTCCGATATTGGCAACAAAAAAACATGTACCGACTTGCATTTAAAAGCTCCAATAAAAAAGTAATAATAACAAATAAATAAGATAACACATTAAGTGCAGAATAACAAACTATATATACATACATAAACGTGTGCGCACACGCATACACACACACGTATATATACACACACATTTATATATATACACAAATCTATATGTGTATATATATATATATATATATATACACACATATGTATATATACACACATTTATATTTGTATATATATATACACACATATATATTTGTGTATATATATACACACACACACATATCTAGTTGTATATACATATATACACTTGTGTGTGTATATCTATACACACACATATCTATGTGTTTGTATATATACACACATCCATGTGTATATATATACACACACACACAAATATATACACACTTGCATATACATATACACACACACATATACATATATACACACACCCATATAAACATACATATACACGTATATATATATACATACACACACAAACATATACACATTACACTGACATATTGTTCAATTAATATTACATATGCCAAATGCAGCTGGGATAGGCTCCAGCAGCCCCTGCGACCATGAGAGAGACAAGCGGTAGAAAATGGATGGATGGATGATGTCTAGCTTGTGTGCTATTGTGTGCTTAGCTGTTGTGTAGCTCCTAGTTGCCTATAGCCTACCATGTTTACTTTTGGTTAATGATTTGACTAAAATATAACACAGACCAACCATGTGTCTATAAAGGCTTGTATCGGAGATTTTAGATGCAGATACCTATTTTTTTGCAGATATCGGAACAATATCTGAAAAATAATATTGGAACGGTACACCCCTAGTTTTATGATACACTTGTTTTTATACATTATGATCGTGACCATATAGTTATGACGGTGACAGTTTGTCACTGAAACAGATGAAGTCACTCTACTATTTGCGCGTTTGATATTATTACCGTATATATTTGATATAATGATAACCTGAGCGCCAACCAGCGCATTGTTTTGAAGGTTTCATGCTACAACGCTACAAAGAAACAATATTATTATACTCAGTGATGCGGACCCGTTTGTTACTGGATACTTTTTAATACACATCTGCCTTGGAGACTTAGTGTGTGTAAGTAATATGCAAGCATACTTATTTGATATTTGTTTATATTGACAAATGTGTTGTTTTAGACTGTTCAATTCGGGGTGTGAATCTTTGACCACCTCACCATTTGATTCAATTCCTGGGGTGGCGCTTTGGTTCGGAATCGATTCAAACTAATTCTCGCAGTGTATTATTTGGTACAATAGTTATAATGAAACTTTTTCAAAGCATGTGTGTGTGACAATCATTGGTACTTTAACTTTAATTCTGGTTGACTGGTGATGGCCAAAAAATATATATTTTTAAAATTATTCTTATTAAAAAATAAAACCCTTTTTATTTGTATTTTTTCTTTGATCATTTGAATTGGTTTGGAATCGAAATTAATAAGAATTGCGATTTGGATGAGAATAAATTTTTTTGTACAACCCTGATTTCTAGCTTGTGCAATATTGTTTGCTTAGCTGTTGTGTAGCTGCTATCTTCTACCAGCCATGTTTACCTTTTTGTATCGACAAATGTCGTGATGCAAGCCGATATATCCCGATACCTACTCTTATAGGACCGATATCAATATCCAATCTGTAAATACTTCTAGTTTGATCAATAACACTACTTTATATTTAAGTTGCACTAGTCTAGTTAGCCATAGTTACAGAATAAATGTATACCGTATTTTCCAGACTATAAGGCGCACTTAAAAAAAAATTTTCCCTCAAAACTCGACAGTGCGCCTTATAACCCGGTGCGCTTAATGTATGGAATAAGTTTGGTTGAGTTTACCCACCTCGAAGCTATTTTATTTGGTACATGGTGTAATGATAAGTGTGGCCAGTAGATGGGAGTCAAACATAAGAGATAAGTGTAGGCTGCACTGTGATGGCAGTCTCACACACAAGAGATGTGTAGACTGCAATATGTCTCAAGTAAACAACACCAACAATTAAAAAAATATATAGAACATTACACACGGCGCTCAAAAATCTATCAAAATGTTTCAGTACGACTTTGGTAAACTATGAAGCCGCACCGCTTGATGGATTATATATATATACGCATTAAATATAGGAGATTTATTATGGTGTGTGTATAAGGTAAGACATTATCTGGCGTTTTGTTTCGCAATATTATGCAAAAGCAACTTTTCTTACCTTCTGATACCTGCTGATCTGTATTTGGGATCTGCGTAAATCCTGAAAAATTGCGCGCATCCACCTTTGTCATCCGTGCCGACGCCGTAGTCAATAAGCTTCTTCTTTTTCTCTATCTTCTTGTTATGGGACATTCATCCTCCACTGTTGCCATTTCTAATATAAAGTAGTGTAAAGTTATTTCTTGTATCTGTCAGTAAACTCGCCATGAAAGCGCTAAAACATACCGGTGTAGTGAGTTTACATTATTCACCCAAGGAACTTTAGTTATTAGTGTTCCGGT